>NW_025728216.1:0-300000 GCF_021461385.2 Schistocerca piceifrons | reverse complement strand
TTCTCCTTCTAAATCGAGGAACTTTTATACGGAAACGACAATATTTTCTTTTGGGAGGCGAGTATCCCCTTTCCGATGCACTATTCCATCTTTACTGCACCCCTCGCCCCTCACACTGACGAATTAACACGGAAGTGGTGCCGCTATGAAATACTATTGGTTCTATGACATCTCCTTCTAAATCGAGTAAAGTTTCTATGGAAATGACAAGAGTTTCTTTTGGGAGGAGAGTATCTCCGTTCCGATTCACTATTCCTTCTTTACTGCATGCCTCGCTCCCTGTCATTGACGAATTAACACTGAAATTGAGTCGCTATGCAATACTATGTGTTCTATAACTTCTCCTTCTAAATCGAGGAACGTTTCTACGGAAACGACAATATTTTCTTTTGGGAGGCGAGTATCCCCTTTCCGATGCACTATTCCATCTTTACTGCATCCCTCGCTCCCTCCCATTGACGAATTAACACTGAAATTGAGTCGCTATAGAATACTATGTGTTCTATAACTTCTCCTTCTAAATCGACGAACGTTTCTACGGAAACGACAATATTTTCTTTTGGGAGGCGAGTATCCCATTTCCGATGCACTATTCCATCTTCACTGCATCCCTCGAACCTTACACTGACGAATTAACACGGAAGTGGTGTCGCTATGAAATACTATTGGTTCTATGACATCTCCTTCTAAATCGAGTAACGTTTCTATGGAAACGACAAGAGTTCCATTTGGGAGGAGAGTATCTCCGTTCCGATTCACCATTCCTTCTTTACTGCATCCCTCGCTCCCTCCCATTGACGAATTAACACTGAAATTGAGTCGCTATGGAATACTATGTGATCTATAACTTCTCCTTCTAAATCGAGGAACGTTTCTACGGAAACGACAATATTTTCGTTTGGGAGGCTAGTATCCCCTTTCCGATGCACTATTCCATCTTTACTGCATCCCTCGCCCCTCACACTGACGAATTAACACGGAAGTGGTGTCGCTATGAAATACTATTGGTTCTATGACTTCTCCTTCTAAATCGAGTGTGATTTCCCTAAATCACTCCAGGCAAATGCCGGGATGGTTCCTTTGAAAGGGCACGGCCGACTTCCTTCCCCGTCCTTCTCTAATCCGATGAGACCGATGACCTCGCTATTTTGGTCTCTTCCCCCAAACAATCCAATCCAATTCTAAATCGAGTAACGTTTCTATGGAAACGACAAGTGTTTCTTTTGGGAGGAGAGTATCTCCGTTCTGATTCACTATTCCTTCTTTACTGCATCCCTCGCTCCCTCCCATTGACTAATTAACACTGAAATTGAGTCGCTATGGAATACTATGTGTTCTATAACTTCTCCTTCTACATCGAGGAACGTTTCTACGGAAACGACAATATTTTCTTTTGGGAGGCGAGTATCCCCTTTCCGATGCACTATTCCATCTTTACTGCATCCCTCGCTCCTCACACTGACGAATTAACACCTAAGTGGTGTCGCTATGAAATACTATTGGTTCTATGACTTCTCCTTCTAAATCGAGTAACGTTTCTATGGAAACGACAAGAGTTTTTTTTGGGAGGAGAGTATCTCCGTTCCGATTCACTATTCCTTCTTTACTGCATCCCTCGCTCCCTCCCATTGACGAATTAACACTGAAATTGAGTCGCTATGGAATACTATGTGTTCTATAACTTCTCCTTCTAAATCGAGGAACGTTTCTACGGAAACGACAATATTTTCTTTTGGGGGGCGAGTATCCCCTTTCCGATGCACTATTCCATCTTTACTGCATCCCTCGCTCCCTCCCATTGACGAATTAACACTGAAATTGAGTCGCTATAGAATACTATGTGTTCTATAACTTCTCCTTCTAAATCGAGGAACGTTTCTACGGAAACGACAATATTTTCTTTTGGGAGGCGAGTATCCCCTTTCCGATGCACTATTCCATCTTTACTGCATCCCTCGCCCCTCACACTGACGAATTAACACGGAAGTGGTGTCGCTATGAAATACTATTGGTTCTATGACATCTCCTTCTAAATCGAGTAACGTTTCTATGGAAACGACAAGAGTTTCGTTCGGGAGGAGAGTATCTCCGTTCCGATTCACCATTCCTTCTTTACTGCATCCCTCGCTCCCTCCCATTGACGAATTAACACTGAAATTGAGTCGCTATGGAATACTATGTGTTCTATAACTTCTCCTTCAAAATCGAGGAACTTTTCTACGGAAACGACAATATTTTCTTTTGGGAGGCGAGTATCCCATTTCCGATGCACTATTCCATCTTCACTGCATCCCTCGAACCTTACACTGACGAATTAACACTGAAATTGAGTCGCTATGGAATACTATGTGTTCTATAACTTCTCCTTCTAAATCGAGTAACGTTTCTATGGAAACGAAAAGAGTTTCATTTGATAGGCGAGTATCCCCTTTCCGATGCACTATTCCAACTTTACTGCATTCCTCGCCCCTCACACTGACGAATTAACATGGAAGTGGTGTCGCTATGAAATACTATTGGTTCTATGACATCCCCTTCTAAATCGAGTAACGTTTCTATGGAAACGACAAGAGTTTCTTTTGGGAGGAGAGTATCTCCGTTCCGATTCACTATTCCTTCTTTACTGCATCCCTCGCTCCCTCCCATTGACGAATTGACACTGAAATTGAGTCGCTTTGGAATACTATGTGTTCCATAACTTCTCCTTCTAAATCAAGGAACGTTTCTACGGAAACGACAATATTTTCTTTTGGGAGGCGAGTATCCCCTTTCCGATGCACTATTCCATCTTTACTGCATCCCTCGCTCCCTCCCATTGACGAATTAACACTGAAATTGAGTCGCTATGGAATACTATGTGATCTATAACTTCTCCTTCTAAATCGAGGAACGTTTCTACGGAAACGACAATATTTTCTTTTGGGAGGCTAGTATCCCCTTTCCGATGCACTATTCCATCTTTACTGCATCCCTCGCCCCTCACACTGACGAATTAACACGGAAGTGGTGTCGCTATGAAATACTATTGGTTCTATGACTTCTCCTTCTAAATCGAGTGTGATTTCCCTAAATCACTCCAGGCAAATGCCGGGATGGTTCCTTTGAAAGGGCACGGCCGACTTCCTTCCCCGTCCTTCTCTAATCCGATCAGACCGATGACCTCGCTATTTTGGTCTCTTTCCCCAAACAATCCAATCCAATTCTAAATCGAGTAACGTTTCTATGGAAACGACAAGAGTTTCTTTTGGGAGGAGAGTATCTCCGTTCTGATTCACTATTCCTTCTTTACTGCATCCCTCGCTCCCTCCCATTGACTAGTTAACACTGAAATTGAGTCGCTATGGAATACTATGTGTTCTATAACTTCTCCTTCTACATCGAGGAACGTTTCTACGGAAACGACAATATTTTCTTTTGGGAGGCGAGTATCCCCTTTCCGATGCACTATTCCATCTTTACTGCATCCCTCGCTCCTCACACTGACGAATTAACACCTAAGTGGTGTCGCTATGAAATACTATTGGTTCTATGACTTCTCCTTCTAAATCGAGTAACGTTTCTATGGAAACGACAAGAGTTTTTTTTGGGAGGAGAGTATCTCCGTTCCGATTCACTATTCCTTCTTTACTGCATCCCTCGCTCCCTCCCATTGACGAATTAACACTGAAATTGAGTCGCTATGGAATACTATGTGTTCTATAACTTCTCCTTCTAAATCGAGGAACGTTTCTACGGAAACGACAATATTTTCTTTTGGGAGGTGAGTATCCCCTTTCCGACGCACTATTCCATCTTTACTGCATCCCTCGCCCCTCACACTGACGAATTAACACGAAAGTGGTGTCGCTATGAAACACTATTGGTTCTATGACATCTCCTTCTAAATCGAGTAACGTTTCTATGGAAACGACAAGAGTTTCTTTTGGGAGGAGAGTATCACCGTTCCGATTCACTATTCCTTCTTTACTGCATCCCTCGCACCCTCCCATTGACGAATTAACACTGAAATTGAGTGGCTATGGAATACTATATGATCTATAACTTCTCCTTCTAAATCGAGGAACGTTTCTACGGAAACGACAATATTTTCTTTTGGGAGGCGAGTATCCCCTTTCCGATGCACTATTCCATCTTTACTGCATCCCTCGCCCCTCACACTGACGAATTAACACGGAAGTGGTGTCGCTATGAAATACTATTGGTTCTATGACATCTCCTTCTAAATCGAGTAACGTTTCTATAGAAACGACAAGAGTTTCTTTTGGGAGGAGAGAATCTCCGTTCCGATTCACTATTCCTTCTTTACTGCATCCCTCGCTCCCTCCCATTGACGAATTAACACTGAAATTGAGTCGCTATGGAATGCTATGTGTTCTATAACTTCTCCTTCTAAATCGAGGAACGTTTCTACGGAAACGACAATATTTTCTTTTGGGAGGCGAGTATCCCCTTTCCGATGCACTATTCCATCTTTACTGCATCCCTCGCCCCTCACACTGACGAATTAACACGGAACTGGTGTCGCTATGAAATACTATTGGTTTTATGACTTCTCCTTCTAAATCGAGTAACGTTTCTATGGAAACGACAAGAGTTTCTTTTGGGAGGAGAGTATCACCGTTCCGATTCACAATTCCTTCTTTACTGCATCCCTCGCACCCTCCCATTGACGAATTAACACTGAAATTGAGTCGCTATGGAATACTATATGATCTATAACATCTCCTTCTAAATCGAGGAACGTTTCTACGGAAACGACAATATATTCTTTTGGGAGGCGGGTATCCCCTTTCCGATGCACTATTCCATCTTTACTGCATCCCTCGCCCCTCACACTGACGAATTAACACGGAAGTGGTGTCGCTATGAAATACTATTGGTTCTATGACATCTCCTTCTAAATCGAGTAAGGTTTCTATAGAAAGGACAAGAGTTTCTTTTGGGAGGAGAGTATCTCCGTTCCGATTCACTATTCCTTCTTTACTGCATCCCTCGCTCCCTCCCATTGACGAATTAACACTGAAATTGAGTCGCTATGGAATGCTATGTGTTCTATAACTTCTCCTTCTAAATCGAGGAACGTTTCTTCGGAAACAACAATATTTTCTTTTGGGAGGCGAGTATCCCCTTTCCGATGCACTATTCCATCTTTACTGCATCCCTCGCCCCTCACACTGACGAATTAACACGGAACTGGTGTCGCTATGAAATACTATTGGTTCTATGATTTCTCCTTCTAAATCGAGTAACGTTTCTATGGAAACGACAAGAGTTTCTTTTGGGAGGAGAGTATCTCCGTTCCGATTCACTATTCCTTCTTTACTGCATCCCTCGCTCCCTCCCATTGACGAATTAACACTGAAATTGAGTCGCTATGGAATACTATGTGTTCTATAACTTCTCCTTCTAAATCGAGGAACGTTTCTACGGAAACGACAATATTTTCTTTTGGGAGGCGAGTATCCCCTTTCCGATGCACTATTCCATCTTTACTGCATCTCTCGCCCCTCACACTGACGAATTAACACGGAAGTGGTGTTGCTATAATATACTATTGGTTTTATGACTTCTCCTTCTAAATCGAGTAACGTTTCTATGGAAACGACAAGAGTTTCTTTTGGGAGGAGAGTATCACCGTTCCGATTCACTATTCCTTCTTTACTGCATCCCTCGCACCCTCCCATTGACGAATTAACACTGAAATAGAGTCGCTATGGAATACTATATGATCTATAACTTCTCCTTCTAAATCGAGGAACGTTTCTACGGAAACGACAATATTTTCTTTTGGGAGGCGAGTATCCCCTTTCCGATGCACTATTCCATCTTTACTGCATCCCTCGCCCCTCACACTGACGAATTAACACGGAAGTGGTGTCGCTATGAAATACTATTGGTTCTATGACTTCTCCTTCTAAATCGAGTGTGATTTCCCTAAATCACTCCAGGCAAATGCCGGGATGGTTCCTTTGAAAGGGCACGGCCGACTTCCTTCCCCGTCCTTCTCTAATCCGATCAGACCGATGACCTCGCTATTTTGGTCTCTTTCCCCAAACAATCCAATCCAATTCTAAATCGAGTAACGTTTCTATGGAAACGACAAGAGTTTCTTTTGGGAGGAGAGTATCTCCGTTCTGATTCACTATTCCTTCTTTACTGCATCCCTCGCTCCCTCCCATTGACTAGTTAACACTGAAATTGAGTCGCTATGGAATACTATGTGTTCTATAACTTCTCCTTCTACATCGAGGAACGTTTCTACGGAAACGACAATATTTTCTTTTGGGAGGCGAGTATCCCCTTTCCGATGCACTATTCCATCTTTACTGCATCCCTCGCTCCTCACACTGACGAATTAACACCTAAGTGGTGTCGCTATGAAATACTATTGGTTCTATGACTTCTCCTTCTAAATCGAGTAACGTTTCTATGGAAACGACAAGAGTTTTTTTTGGGAGGAGAGTATCTCCGTTCCGATTCACTATTCCTTCTTTACTGCATCCCTCGCTCCCTCCCATTGACGAATTAACACTGAAATTGAGTCGCTATGGAATACTATGTGTTCTATAACTTCTCCTTCTAAATCGAGGAACGTTTCTATGGAAACGACAATATTTTCTTTTGGGAGGTGAGTATCCCCTTTCCGACGCACTATTCCATCTTTACTGCATCCCTCGCCCCTCACACTGACGAATTAACACGAAAGTGGTGTCGCTATGAAACACTATTGGTTCTATGACATCTCCTTCTAAATCGAGTAACGTTTCTATGGAAACGACAAGAGTTTCTTTTGGGAGGAGAGTATCACCGTTCCGATTCACTATTCCTTCTTTACTGCATCCCTCGCACCCTCCCATTGACGAATTAACACTGAAATTGAGTGGCTATGGAATACTATATGATCTATAACTTCTCCTTCTAAATCGAGGAACGTTTTTACGGAAACGACAATATTTTCTTTTGGGAGGCGAGTATCCCCTTTCCGATGCACTATTCCATCTTTACTGCATCCCTCGCCCCTCACACTGACGAATTAACACGGAAGTGGTGTCGCTATGAAATACTATTGGTTCTATGACATCTCCTTCTAAATCGAGTAACGTTTCTATAGAAACGACAAGAGTTTCTTTTGGGAGGAGAGAATCTCCGTTCCGATTCACTATTCCTTCTTTACTGCATCCCTCGCTCCCTCCCATTGACGAATTAACACTGAAATTGAGTCGCTATGGAATGCTATGTGTTCTATAACTTCTCCTTCTAAATCGAGGAACGTTTCTACGGAAACGACAATATTTTCTTTTGGGAGGCGAGTATCCCCTTTCCGATGCACTATTCCATCTTTACTGCATCCCTCGCCCCTCACACTGACGAATTAACACGGAACTGGTGTCGCTATGAAATACTATTGGTTTTATGACTTCTCCTTCTAAATCGAGTAACGTTTCTATGGAAACGACAAGAGTTTCTTTTGGGAGGAGAGTATCACCGTTCCGATTCACTATTCCTTCTTTACTGCATCCCTCGCACCCTCCCATTGACGAATTAACACTGAAATTGAGTCGCTATGGAATACTATATGATCTATAACATCTCCTTCTAAATCGAGGAACGTTTCTACGGAAACGACAATATTTTCTTTTGGGAGGCGGGTATCCCCTTTCCGATGCACTATTCCATCTTTACTGCATCCCTCGCCCCTCACACTGACGAATTAACACGGAAGTGGTGTCGCTATGAAATACTATTGGTTCTATGACATCTCCTTCTAAATCGAGTAACGTTTCTATAGAAAGGACAAGAGTTTCTTTTGGGAGGAGAGTATCTCCGTTCCGATTCACTATTCCTTCTTTACTGCATCCCTCGCTCCATCCCATTGACGAATTAACACTGAAATTGAGTCGCTATGGAATGCTATGTGTTCTATAACTTCTCCTTCTAAATCGAGGAACGTTTCTTCGGAAACGACAATATTTTCTTTTGGGAGGCGAGTATCCCCTTTCCGATGCACTATTCCATCTTTACTGCATCCCTCGCCCCTCACACTGACGAATTAACACGGAACTGGTGTCGCTATGAAATACTATTGGTTCTATGATTTCTCCTTCTAAATCGAGTAACGTTTCTATGGAAACGACAAGAGTTTCTTTTGGAAGGAGAGTATCTCCGTTCCGATTCACTATTCCTTCTTTACTGCATCCCTCGCTCCCTCCCATTGACGAATTAACACTGAAATTGAGTCGCTATGGAATACTATGTGTTCTATAACTTCTCCTTCTAAATCGAGGAACGTTTCTACGGAAACGACAATATTTTCTTTTGGGAGGCGAGTATCCCCTTTCCGATGCACTATTCCATCTTTACTGCATCTCTCGCCCCTCACACTGACGAATTAACACGGAAGTGGTGTTGCTATAATATACTATTGGTTTTATGACTTCTCCTTCTAAATCGAGTAACGTTTCTATGGAAACGACAAGAGTTTCTTTTGGGAGGAGAGTATCACCGTTCCGATTCACTATTCCTTCTTTACTGCATCCCTCGCACCCTCCCATTGACGAATTAACACTGAAATAGAGTCGCTATGGAATACTATATGATCTATAACTTCTCCTTCTAAATCGAGGAACGTTTCTACGGAAACGACAATATTTTCTTTTGGGAGGCGAGTATCCCCTTTCCGATGCACTATTCCATCTTTACTGCATCCCTCGCCCCTCACACTGACGAATTAACACGGAAGTGGTGTCGCTATGAAATACTATTGGTTCTATGACATCTCCTTCTAAATCGAGTAACGTTTCTATAGAAACGACAAGAGTTTCTTTTGGGAGGAGAGTATCTCCGTTCCGATTCACTATTCCTTCTTTACTGCATCCCTTGCTCCCTCCCATTGACGAATTAACACTGAAATTTAGTCGCTATGGAATACTATGTGTTCTATAACTTCTCCTTCTAAATCGAGGAACGTTTCTACGGAAACCACAATATTTTCTTTTGGGAGGCGAGTATCCCCTTTACGATGCACTATTCCGTCTTTACTGCATCCCTCGCCCCTCACACTGACGAATTAACACGGAAGTGGTGTCGCTATGAAATACTATTGGTTCTATGACATCTCCTTCTAAATCGAGTAACGTTTCTATGGAAACGACAAAAGTTTCTTTTGGGAGGAGTGTATCTCCGTTCCGATTTACTATTCCTTCTTTACTGCATCCCTCGCTCCCTCCCATTGACGAATTAACACTGAAATTGAGTCGCTATGGAATGCTATGTGTTCTATAACTTCTCCTTCTAAATCGAGGAACGTTTCTACGGAAACGACAATATTTTCTTTTGGGAGGCGAGTATCCCCTTTCCGATGCACTATTCCATCTTTACAGCATCCCTCGCCCCTCACACTGACGAATTAACACGGAAGTGGTGTCGCTATGAAATACTATTGGTTCTATGACATCTCCTTCTAAATCGAGTATCGTTTCTATGGAAACGACAAGAGTTTCTTTTGGGAGGAGAGTATCTCCGTTCCGATTCACTATTCCTTCTTTACTGCATCCCTCGCTCCCTCCCATTGACGAATTAACACTGAAGTTGAGTCGCTATGGAATACTATGTGTTCTATAACTTCTCCTTCTAAATCGAGGAACGTTTCTACGGAAACGACAACATTTTCTTTTGGGAGGCGAGTATCCCATTTCCGATGCACTATTCCATCTTTACTGCATCCCTCGCTCCCTCCCATTGACGAATTAACACTGAAATTGAGTCGCTATGGAATACTATGTGTTCTATAGCTTCTCCTTCTAAATCGAGGAACGTTTCTACGGAAACGACAATATTTTCTTTTGGGATGCGAGTATCCCCTTTCCGATGCACTATTCCATCTTTGCTGCATCCCTCGCCCCTCACACTGACGAATTAACACGGAAGTGGTGTCGCTATGAAATACTATTGGTTCTATGACATCTCCTTCTAAATCGAGTAACGTTTCTATAGAAACGACAAGAATTTCTTTTGGGAGAAGAGTATCTCCGTTCCGAATCACTATTCCTTCTTTACTGCATCCCTCGCTCCCTCCCATTGACGAATTAACACTGAAATTGAGTCGCTATGGAATGCTATGTGTTCTATAACTTCTCCTTCTAAATCGAGGAACGTTTCTACGGAAACGACAATATTTCCTTTTGGGAGGCGAGTATCCCCTTTCCGATGCACTATTCCATCTTTACTGCATCCCTCGCCCCTCACACTGACGAATTAACACGGAACTGGTGTCGCTATGAAATACTATTGGTTTTATGACTTCTCCTTCTAAATCGAGTAACGTTTCTATGGAAACGACAAGAGTTTCTTTTGGGAGGAGAGTATCACCGTTCCGATTCACTATTCCTTCTTTACTGCATCCCTCGCACCCTCCCATTGACGAATTAACACTGAAATTGAGTCGCTATGGAATACTATATGATCTATAACTTCTCCTTCTAAATCGAGGAACGTTTCTACGGAAACGACAATATTTTCTTTTGGGAGGCGGGTATCCCCTTTCCGATGCACTATTCCATCTTTACTGCTTCCCTCGCCCCTCACACTGACGAATTAACACGGAAGTGGTGTCGCTATGAAATACTATTGGTTCTATGACATCTCCTTCTAAATCGAGTAAGGTTTCTATAGAAAGGACAAGAGTTTCTTTTGGGAGGAGAGTATCTCCGTTCCGATTCACTATTCCTTCTTTACTGCATCCCTCGCTCCCTCCCATTGACGAATTAACACTGAAATTGAGTCGCTATGGAATGCTATGTGTTCTATAACTTCTCCTTCTAAATCGAGGAACGTTTCTACGGAAACGACAATATTTTCTTTTGGGAGGCGAGTATCCCCTTTGCGATGCACTATTCCATCTTTACTGCATCCCTCGCCCCTCACACTGACGAATTAACACGGAACTGGTGTCGCTATAAAATACTATTGGTTCTATGACTTCTCCTTCTAAATCGAGTAACGTTTCTATGGAAACGACAAGAGTTTCTTTTGGGAGGAGAGTATCTCCGTTCCGATTCACTATTCCTTCTTTACTGCATCCCTCGCTCCCTCCCATTGACGAATTAACACTGAAATTGAGTCGCTATGGAATACTATGTGTTCTATAACTTCTCCTTCTAAATCGAGGAACGTTTCTACGGAAACGACAATATTTTCTTTTGGGAGGCGAGTATCCCCTTTCCGATGCACTATTCCATCTTTACTGCATCTCTCGCCCCTCACACTGACGAATTAACACGGAAGTGGTGTTGCTATAATATACTATTGGTTTTATGACTTCTCCTTCTAAATCGAGTAACGTTTCTATGGAAACGACAAGAGTTTCTTTTGGGAGGAGAGTATCACCGTTCCGATTCACTATTCCTTCTTTACTGCATCCCTCGCACCCTCCCATTGACGAATTAACACTGAAATTGAGTCGCTATGGAATACTATATGATCTATAACTTCTCCTTCTAAATCGAGGAACGTTTCTACGGAAACGACAATATTTTCTTTTGGGAGGCGAGTATCCCCTTTCCGATGCACTATTCCATCTTTACTGCATCCCTCGCCCCTCACACTGACGAATTAACACGGAAGTGGTGTCGCTATGAAATACTATTGGTTCTATGACATCTCCTTCTAAATCGAGTAACGTTTCTATGGAAACGACAAGAGTTTCTTTTGGGAGGAGAGTATCTCCGTTCCGATTCACTATTCCTTCTTTACTGCATCCCTTGCTCCCTCCCATTGACGAATTAACACTGAAATTTAGTCGCTATGGAATACTATGTGTTCTATAACTTCTCCTTCTAAATCGAGGAACGTTTCTACGGAAACCACAATATTTTCTTTTGGGAGGCGAGTATCCCCTTTCCGATGCACTATTCCGTCTTTACTGCATCCCTCGCCCCTCACACTGACGAATTAACACGGAAGTGGTGTCGCTATGAAATTCTATTGGTTCTATGACATCTCCTTCTAAATCGAGTAACGTTTCTATGGAAACGACAAAAGTTTCTTTTGGGAGGAGTGTATCTCCGTTCCGATTTACTATTCCTTCTTTACTGCATCCCTCGCTCCCTCCCATTGACGAATTAACACTGAAATTGAGTCGCTATGGAATGCTATGTGTTCTATAACTTCTCCTTCTAAATCGAGGAACGTTTCTACGGAAACGACAATATTTTCTTTTGGGAGGCGAGTATCCCCGTTCCGATGCACTATTCCATCTTTACTGCATCCCTCGCTCCTCACACTGACGAATTAACACGGAAGAGGTGTCGCTATGAAATACTATTGGTTCTATGACATCTCCTTCTAAATCGAGTAACGTTTCTATAGAAACGACAAGAGTTTCTTTTGGGAGGAGAGTATCTCCGTTCCGATTCACTATTCCTTCTTTGCTGCATCCCTCGCTCCCTCCCATTGACGAATTAACACTGAAGTTGAGTCGCTATGGAATACTATGTGTTCTATAACTTCTCCTTCTAAATCGAGAAACGTTTCTACGGAAACGACAATATTTTCTTTTGGGAGGCGAGTATCCCCTTTCCGATGCACTATTCCATCTTTACTGCATCCCTCGCTCCCTCCCATTGACGAATTAACACTGAAATTGGGTCGCTATGGAATACTATGTGTTCTATAGCTTCTCCTTCTAAATCGAGGAACGTTTCTACGGAAACGACAATATTTTCTTTTGGGATGCGAGTATCCCCTTTCCGATGCACTATTCCATCTTTACTGCATCCCTCGCCCCTCACACTGACGAATTAACACGGAAGTGGTGTCGCTATGAAATACTATTGGTTCTATGACTTCTCCTTCTAAATCGAGTAACGTTTCTATGGAAACGACAAGAGTTTCTTTTTGTAGGAGAGTATCTCCGTTCCGATTCACTATTCCTTCTTTACTGCATCCCTCGCTCCCTCCCATTGACGAATTAACAATGAAATTGAGTCGCTATGGATTACTATGTGTTCTATAACTTCTCCTTCTAAATCGAGGAACGTTTCTACGGAAACGATAATATTTTCTTTTGGGAGGCGAGTATCCCCTTTCCGATGCACTATTCCATCTTTACTGCATCCCTCGCCCCTCACACTGACGAATTAACACGGAAGTGGTGTCGCTATGAAATACTATTGGTTCTATGACATCTCCTTCTAAATCGAGTAACGTTTCTATGGAAACGACAAGAGTTTCTTTTGGGAGGAGAGTATCTCCGTTCCGATTCACTATTCCTTCTTTACTGCATCCCTCGCTCCCTCCCATTGACGAATTAACACTGAAATTGAGTCGCTATGGATTACTATGTGTTCTACAACTTCTCCTTCTAAGTCGAGGAACGTTTCTACGGAAACGACAATACTTTCTTTTGGGAGGCGAGTAACCCCGTTCCGATGCACTATTCCATCTTTACTGCATCCCTCGCCCCTCACACTGACGAATTAACGCGGAAGTGGTGCCGCTATGAAATACTGTTGGTTCTATGACATCTCCTTCTAAATCGAGTAACGTTTCTATGGAAACGACAAGAGTTTCTTTTGGGAGGAGAGTATCTCCGTTCCGATTCACTATTCCTTCTTTACCGCATCCCTCGCTCCCTCCCATTGACGAATTAACACTGAAATTGAGTCTCTATGGAATACTATGTGTTCTACAACTTCTCCTTCTAAGTCGAGGAACGTTTCTACGGAAACGACAATACTTTCTTTTGGGAGGCGAGTATCCCGTTCCGATACACTATTCCATCTTTACTGCATCCCTCGCCAATCACACTGACGAATTAACGCGGAAGTGGTGCCGCTATGAAATACTGTTGGTTCAATGACATCTCCTTCTAAATCGAGTAACGTTTCTATGGAAACGACAAGAGTTTCTTTTGGGAGGAGAGTATCTCCGTTCCGATTCACTATTCCTTCTTTACTGCATCCCTCGCTCCCTCCCATTGACGAATTAACACTGAAATTGAGTCGCTATGGAATACTATGTGTTCTACAACTTCTCCTTCTAAGTCGAGGAACGTTTCTACGGAAACGACAATACTTTCTTTTGGGAGGCGAGTATCCCGTTCCGATGCACTATTCCATCTTTACTGCATCCCTCGCCCCTCACACTGACGAATTAACGCGGAAGTGGTGCCGCTATGAAATAATGTTGGTTCTATGACATCTCCTTCTAAATCGAGTAACGTTTCTATGGAAACGACAAGAGTTTCTTTTGGGAGGAGAGTATCTCCGTTCCGATTCACTAATCCTTCTTTACCGCATCCCTCGCTCCCTCCCATTGACGAATTAACACTGAAATTGAGTCGCTATGGAATACTATGTGTTCTACAACTTCTCCTTCTAAGTCGAGGAACGTTTCTACGGAAACGACAATACTTTCTTTTGGGAGGCGAGCATCCCGTTCCGATGCACTATTCCATCTTTACTGCATCCCTCGCCCCTTACACTGACGAATTAACGCGGAAGTGGTGCCGCTATGAAATACTATTGGTTCTATGACATCTCCTTCTAAATCGAGTAACGTTTCTATGGAAAGGACAAGAGTTTCTTTTGGGAGGAGAGTATCTCCGTTCCGATTCACTATTCCTTCTTTACTGCATCCCTCGCTCCCTCCCATTGACGAATTAACACTGAAATTGAGTCGCTATGGAATACTATGTGTTCTACAACTTCTCCTTCTAAATCGAGGAACGTTTCTACGGAAACGACAATATTTTCTTTTGGGAGGCGAGTATCCCCTTTCCGATCCACTATTCCATCTTTACTGCATCCCTCGCCCCTCACACTGACGAATTAACACGGAAGTGGTGTCGCTATGAAATACTATTGGTTCTATGACTTCTCCTTCTAAATCGAGTAACGTTTCTATGGAAACGACAAGAGTTTCTTTTGGGAGGAGAGTATCTCCGTTCCGATTCACTATTCCTTCTTTACCGCATCCCTCGCTCCCTCCCATTGACGAATTAACACTGAAATTGAGTCGCTATGGAATACTATGTGTTCTACAACTTCTCCTTCTAAGTCGAGGAACGTTTCTACGGAAACGACAATACTTTCTTTTGGGAGGCGAGTATCCCGTTCCGATGCACGATTCCATCTTTACTGCATCCCTCGCCCCTCACACTGACGAATTAACGCGGAAGTGGTGCCGCTATGAAATACTATTGGTTCTATGACATCTCCTTCTAAATCGAGTAACGTTTCTATGGAAACGACAAGAGTTTCTTTTGGGAGGAGAGTATCTCCGTTCCGATTCACTATTCCTTCTTTACCGCATCCCTCGCTCCCTTCCATTGACGAATTAACACTGAAATTGAGTCGCTATGGAATACTATGTGTTCTACAACTTCTCCTTCTAAGTCGAGGAACGTTTCTACGGAAACGACAATACTTTCTTTTGGGAGGCGAGTATCCCGTTCCGATGCACTATTCCATCTTTACTGCATCCCTCGCCCCTCACACTGACGAATTAACGCGGAAGTGGTGCTCCTATGAAATACTATTGGTTCTATGACATCTCCTTCTAAATCGAGTAACGTTTCTATGGAAACGACAAGAGTTTCTTTTGGGAAGAGAGTATCTCCGTTCCGATTCACTATTCCTTCTTTACTGCATCGCTCGCTCCCTCCCAGTGACGAATTAACACTGAAATTGAGTCGCTATGGAATACTATGTGTTCTACAACTTCTCCTTCTAAGTCGAGGAACGTTTCTACGGAAACGACAATACTTTCTTTTGGGAGGCGAGTATCCCGTTCCGATGCACTATTCCATCTTTACTGCATCCCTCGCCCCTCACTCTGACGAATTAACGCGGAAGTGGTGCCGCTATGAAATACTATTGATTCTATGACATCTCCTTCTAAATCGAGTAACGTTTCTATGGAAACGACAAGAGTTTGTTTTGGGAGGAGAGTATCTCCGTTCCGATTCACTATTCCTTCTTTACCGCATCCCTTGCTCCCTCCCATTGACGAATTAACACCGAAATTGAGTCGCTATGGAATACTATGTGTTCTACAACTTCTCCTTCTAAGTCGAGGAACGTTTCTACGGAAACGACAATACTTTCTTTTGGGAGGCGAGTATCCCGTTCCGATGCACTATTCCATCTTTACTGCATCCCTCGCCCCTTACACTGACGAATTAACGCAGAAGTGGTGCCGCTATGAAATACTATTGGTTCTATGACATCTCCTTCTAAATCGAGTAACGTTTCTATGGAAACGACAAGAGTTTCTTTTGGGAGGAGAGTATCTCCGTTCCGATTCACTATTCCTTCTTTACCGCATCCCTCGCTCCCTCCCATTGACGAATTAACACTGAAATTGAGTCGCTATGGAATACTATGTGTTCTACAACTTCTCCTTCTAAGTCGAGGAACGTTTCTACGGAAACGACAATACTTTCTTTTGGGAGGCGAGTATCCCGTTCCGATGCACTATTCCATCTTTACTGCATCCCTCGCCCCTCACACTGACGAATTAACGCGGAAATGGTGCCGCTATGAAATACTATTGGTTCTATGACATCTCCTTCTAAATCGAGTAACGTTTCTATGGAAACGACAAGAGTTTCTTTTGGGAGGAGAGTATCTCCGTTCCGATTCACTATTCCTTCTTTACCGCATCCCTCGCTCCCTCCCATTGACGAATTAACACTGAAATTGAGTCGCTATGGAATACTATGTGTTCTACAACTTCTCCTTCTAAGTCGAGGAACGTTTCTACGGAAACGACAATACTTTCTTTTGGGAGGCGAGTATCCCGTTCCGATGCACTATTCCATCTTTACTGCATCCCTCGCCCCTCACACTGACGAATTAACGCGGAAGTGGTGCCGCTATGAAATAATGTTGGTTCTATGACATCTCCTTCTAAATCGAGTAACGTTTCTATGGAAACGACAAGAGTTTCTTTTGGGAGGAGAGTATCTCCGTTCCGATTCACTATTCCTTCTTTACTGCATCCCTCGCTCCCTCCCATTGGCGAATTAACACTGAAATTGAGTCGCTATGGAATACTATGTGTTCTACAACTTCTCCTTCTAAATCGAGGAACGTTTCTACGGAAACGACAATATTTTCTTTTGGGAGGCGAGTATCCCGTTCCGATGCACTATTCCATCTTTACTGCATCCCTCGCCAATCACACTGACGAATTAACGCGGAAGTGGTGCCGCTATGAAATACTGTTGGTTCTATGACATCTCCTTCTAAATCGAGTAACGTTTCTATGGAAACGACAAGAGTTTCTTTTGGGAGGAGAGTATCTCCGTTCCGATTCACTATTCCTTCTTTACCGCATCCCTCGCTCCCTCCCATTGACGAATTAACACTGAAATTGAGTCGCTATGGAATACTATGTGTTCTACAACTTCTCCTTCTAAGTCGAGGAACGTTTCTACGGAAACGACAATACTTTCTTTTGGGAGGCGAGTATCCCGTTCCGATGCACTATTCCATCTTTACTGCATCCCTCGCCCCTCACACTGACGAATTAACGCGGAAGTGGTGCCGCTATGAAATACTATTGGTTCTATGACATCTCCTTCTAAATCGAGTAACGTTTCTATGGAAACGACAAGAGTTTCTTTTGGGAGGAGAGTATCTCCGTTCCGATTCACTATTCCTTCTTTACTGCATCCCTCGCTCCCTCCCATTGACGAATTAACACTGAAATTGAGTCGCTATGGAAAACTATGTGTTCTACAACTTCTCCTTCTAAATCGAGGAACGTTTCTACGGAAACGACAATATTTTCTTTTGGGAGGCGAGTATCCCCTTTCCGATGCACTATTCCATCTTTACTGCATCCCTCGCCCCTCACACTGACGAATTAACACGGAAGTGGTGTCGCTATGAAATACTATTGGTTCTATGACTTCTCCTTCTAAATCGAGCAACGTTTCTATGGAAACGACAAGAGTTTCTTTTTGGAGGAGAGTATCTCCGTTCCGATTCAATATTCCTTCTTTACTGCATCCCTCGCTCCCTCCCATTGACGAATTAACACTGAAATTGAGTCGCTATGGAATACTATGTGTTCTACAACTTCTCCTTCTAAGTCGAGGAACGTTTCTACGGAAACGACAATACTTTCTTTTGGGAGGCGAGTATCCCGTTCCGATGCACTATTCCATCTTTACTGCATCCCTCGCCCCTCACACTGACGAATTAACACCGAAGTGGTGTCGCTATGAAATACTATTGTTTCTATGACATCTCCTTCTAAATCGAGTAACGTTTCTATGGAAACGACAAGAGTTTCTTTTGGGAGGAGAGTATCTCCGTTCCGATTCACTATTCCTTCTTTACCGCATCCCTCGCTCTCTCCCATTGACGAATTAACACTGAAATTGAGTCGCTATGGAATACTAAGTGTTCTACAACTTCTCCTTCTAAGTCGAGGAACGTTTCTACGGAAACGACAATACTTTCTTTTGGGAGGCGAGTATCCCGTTCCGATGCACTATTCCATCTTTACTGCATCCCTCGCCCCTTACACTGACGAATTAACGAGGACGTGGTGCCGCTATGAAATACTATTGGTTCTATGACATCTCCTTCTAAATCGAGTAACGTTTCTATGGAAACGACAAGAGTTTCTTTTGGGAGGAGAGTATCTCCGTTCCGATTCACTATTCCTTCTTTACTGCAACCCTCGCTCCCTCCCATTGACGAATTAACACTGAAATTGAGTCGCTATGGAATACTATGTGTTCTACAACTTCTCCTTCTAAGTCGAGGAACGTTTCTACGGAAACGACAATACTTTCTTTTGGGAGGCGAGTATCCCGTTCCGATGCACTATTCCATCTTTACTGCATCCCTCGCCCCTCACACTGACGAATTAACGCGGAAGTGGTGCCGCTATGAAATACTATTGGTTCTATGACTTCTCCTTCTAAATCGAGCAACGTTTCTATGGAAACGACAAGAGTTTCTTTTTGGAGGAGAGTATCTCCGTTCCGATTCAATATTCCTTCTTTACTGCATCCCTCGCTCCCTCCCATTGACGAATTAACACTGAAATTGAGTCGCTATGGAATACTATGTGTTCTACAACTTCTCCTTCTAAGTCGAGGAACGTTTCTACGGAAACGACAATACTTTCTTTTGGGAGGCGAGTATCCCGTTCCGATGCACTATTCCATCTTTACTGCATCCCTCGCCCCTCACACTGACGAATTAACACGGAAGTGGTGTCGCTATGAAATACTATTGGTTCTATGACATCTCCTTCTAAATCGAGTAACGTTTCTATGGAAACGACAAGAGTTTCTTTTGGGAGGAGAGTATCTCCGTTCCGATTCACTATTCCTTCTTTACCGCATCCCTCGCTCTCTCCCATTGACGAATTAACACTGAAATTGAGTCGCTATGGAATACTAAGTGTTCTACAACTTCTCCTTCTAAGTCGAGGAACGTTTCTACGGAAACGACAATACTTTCTTTTGGGAGGCGAGTATCCCGTTCCGATGCACTATTCCATCTTTACTGCATCCCTCGCCCCTTACACTGACGAATTAACGCGGACGTGGTGCCGCTATGAAATACTATTGGTTCTATGACATCTCCTTCTAAATCGAGTAACGTTTCTATGGAAACGACAAGAGTTTCTTTTGGGAGGAGAGTATCTCCGTTCCGATTCACTATTCCTTCTTTACTGCAACCCTCGCTCCCTCCCATTGACGAATTAACACTGAAATTGAGTCGCTATGGAATACTATGTGTTTTACAACTTCTCCTTCTAAGTCGAGGAACGTTTCTACGGAAACGACAATACTTTCTTTTGGGAGGCGAGTATCCCGTTCCGATGCACTATTCCATCTTTACTGCATCCCTCGCCCCTCACACTGACGAATTAACGCGGAAGTGGTGCCGCTATGAAATACTATTGGTTCTATGACTTCTCCTTCTAAATCGAGTAACGTTTCTATGGAGACGACAAGAGTTTCTTTTGGGAGGAGAGTATCTCCGTTCCGATTCACTATTCCTTCTTTACCGCATCCCTCGCTCCCTCCCATTGACGAATTAACACTGAAATTGAGTCGCTATGGAATACTATGTGTTCTACAACTTCTCCTTCTAAGTCGAGGAACGTTTCTACGGAAACGACAATACTTTCTTTTGGGAGGCGAGTATCCCGTTCCGATGCACTATTCCATCTTTACTGCATCCCTCGCCCCTCACACTGACGAATTAACACGGAAGTGGTGTCGCTATGAAATACTATTGGTTCTATGACATCTCCTTCTAAATCGAGTAACGTTTCTATGGAAACGACAAGAGTTTCTTTTGGGAGGAGAGTATCTCCGTTCCGATTCACTATTCCTTCTTTACCGCATCCCTCGCTCTCTCCCATTGACGAATTAACACTGAAATTGAGTCGCTATGGAATACTAAGTGTTCTACAACTTCTCCTTCTAAGTCGAGGAACGTTTCTACGGAAACGACAATACTTTCTTTTGGGAGGCGAGTATCCCGTTCCGATGCACTATTCCATCTTTACTGCATCCCTCGCCCCTTACACTGACGAATTAACGCGGACGTGGTGCCGCTATGAAATACTATTGGTTCTATGACATCTCCTTCTAAATCGAGTAACGTTTCTATGGAAACGACAAGAGTTTCTTTTGGGAGGAGAGTATCTCCGTTCCGATTCACTATTCCTTCTTTACTGCATCCCTCGCTCCCTCCCATTGACGAATTAACACTGAAATTGAGTCGCTATGGAAAACTATGTGTTCTACAACTTCTCCTTCTAAATCGAGGAACGTTTCTACGGAAACGACAATATTTTCTTTTGGGAGGCGAGTATCCCCTTTCCGATGCACTATTCCATCTTTACTGCATCCCTCGCCCCTCACACTGACGAATTAACACGGAAGTGGTGTCGCTATGAAATACTATTGGTTCTATGACTTCTCCTTCTAAATCGAGCAACGTTTCTATGGAAACGACAAGAGTTTCTTTTTGGAGGAGAGTATCTCCGTTCCGATTCAATATTCCTTCTTTACTGCATCCCTCGCTCCCTCCCATTGACGAATTAACACTGAAATTGAGTCGCTATGGAATACTATGTGTTCTACAACTTCTCCTTCTAAGTCGAGGAACGTTTCTACGGAAACGACAATACTTTCTTTTGGGAGGCGAGTATCCCGTTCCGATGCACTATTCCATCTTTACTGCATCCCTCGCCCCTCACACTGACGAATTAACACGGAAGTGGTGTCGCTATGAAATACTATTGGTTCTATGACATCTCCTTCTAAATCGAGTAACGTTTCTATGGAAACGACAAGAGTTTCTTTTGGGAGGAGAGTATCTCCGTTCCGATTCACTATTCCTTCTTTACCGCATCCCTCGCTCTCTCCCATTGACGAATTAACACTGAAATTGAGTCGCTATGGAATACTAAGTGTTCTACAACTTCTCCTTCTAAGTCGAGGAACGTTTCTACGGAAACGACAATACTTTCTTTTGGGAGGCGAGTATCCCGTTCCGATGCACTATTCCATCTTTACTGCATCCCTCGCCCCTTACACTGACGAATTAACGCGGACGTGGTGCCGCTATGAAATACTATTGGTTCTATGACATCTCCTTCTAAATCGAGTAACGTTTCTATGGAAACGACAAGAGTTTCTTTTGGGAGGAGAGTATCTCCGTTCCGATTCACTATTCCTTCTTTACTGCAACCCTCGCTCCCTCCCATTGACGAATTAACACTGAAATTGAGTCGCTATGGAATACTATGTGTTCTACAACTTCTCCTTCTAAGTCGAGGAACGTTTCTACGGAAACGACAATACTTTCTTTTGGGAGGCGAGTATCCCGTTCCGATG
Source organism: Schistocerca piceifrons (assembly GCF_021461385.2). Lineage (NCBI taxonomy): Eukaryota > Metazoa > Arthropoda > Insecta > Orthoptera > Acrididae > Schistocerca > Schistocerca piceifrons. Next base: position 278,117 of record NW_025728216.1, on the reverse strand, counting down.
CACTATTCCATCTTTACTGCATCCCTCGCCCCTCACACTGACGAATTAACGCGGAAGTGGTGCCGCTATGAAATACTATTGGTTCTATGACATCTCCTTCTAAATCGAGTAACGTTTCTATGGAGACGACAAGAGTTTCTTTTGGGAGGAGAGTATCTCCGTTCCGATTCACTATTCCTTCTTTACCGCATCCCTCGCTCCCTCCCATTGACGAATTAACACTGAAATTGAGTCGCTATGGAATACTATGTGTTCTACAACTTCTCCTTCTAAGTCGAGGAACGTTTCTACGGAAACGACAATACTTTCTTTTGGGAGGCGAGTATCCCGTTCCGATGCACTATTCCATCTTTACTGCATCCCCGCCCCTCACACTGACGAATTAACGCGGAAGTGGTGCCGCTATGAAATAATGTTGGTTCTATGACATCTCCTTCTAAATCGAGTAACGTTTCTATGGAAACGACAAGAGTTTCTTTTGGGAGGAGAGTATCTCCGTTCCGATTCACTATTCCTTCTTTACCGCATCCCTCGCTCCCTCCCATTGACGAATTAACACTGAATTTGAGTCCCAATGGAATACTATGTGTTCTACAACTTCTCCTTCTAAGTCGAGGAACGTTTCTACGGAAACGACAATACTTTCTTTTGGGAGGCGAGTATCCCGTTCCGATGCACTATTCCATCTTTACTGCATCCCTCGCCCCTCACTCTGACGAATTAACGCGGAAGTGGTGCCGCTATGAAATACTATTGGTTCTATGACATCTCCTTCTAAATCGAGTAACGTTTCTAAGGAAACGACAAGAGTTTCTTTTGGGAGGAGAGTATCTCCGTTCCGATTCACTATTCCTTCTTTACTGCATCCCTCGCTCCCTCCCATTGGCGAATTAACACTGAAATTGAGTCGCTATGGAATACTATGTGTTCTACAACTTCTCCTTCTAAATCGAGGAACGTTTCTACGGAAACGACAATATTTTCTTTTGGGAGGCGAGTATCCCGTTCCGATGCACTATTCCATCTTTACTGCATCCCTCGCCAATCACACTGACGAATTAACGCGGAAGTGGTGCCGCTATGAAATACTGTTGGTTCTATGACATCTCCTTCTAAATCGAGTAACGTTTCTATGGAAACGACAAGAGTTTCTTTTGGGAGGAGAGTATCTCCGTTCCGATTCACTATTCCTTCTTTACCGCATCCCTCGCTCCCTCCCATTGACGAATTAACACTGAAATTGAGTCGCTATGGAATACTATGTGTTCTACAACTTCTCCTTCTAAGTCGAGGAACGTTTCTACGGAAACGACAATACTTTCTTTTGGGAGGCGAGTATCCCGTTCCGATGCACTATTCCATCTTTACTGCATCCCTCGCCCCTCACACTGACGAATTAACGCGGAAGTGGTGCCGCTATGAAATACTATTGGTTCTATGACATCTCCTTCTAAATCGAGTAACGTTTCTATGGAAACGACAAGAGTTTCTTTTGGGAGGAGAGTATCTCCGTTCCGATTCACTATTCCTTCTTTACTGCATCCCTCGCTCCCTCCCATTGACGAATTAACACTGAAATTGTGTCGCTATGGAATACTATGTGTTCTACAACTTCTCCTTCTAAATCGAGGAACGTTTCTACGGAAACGACAATATTTTCTTTTGGGAGGCGAGTATCCCCTTTCCGATGCACTATTCCATCTTTACTGCATCCCTCGCCCCTCACACTGACGAATTAACACGGAAGTGGTGTCGCTATGAAATACTATTGGTTCTATGACTTCTCCTTCTAAATCGAGTAACGTTTCTATGGAAACGACAAGAGTTTCTTTTTGGAGGAGAGTATCTCCGTTCCGATTCAATATTCCTTCTTTACTGCATCCCTCGCTCCCTCCCATTGACGAATTAACACTGAAATTGAGTCGCTATGGAATACTATGTGTTCTACAACTTCTCCTTCTAAGTCGAGGAACGTTTCTACGGAAACGACAATACTTTCTTTTGGGAGGCGAGTATCCCGTTCCGATGCACTATTCCATCTTTACTGCATCCCTCGCCCCTCACACTGACGAATTAACACGGAAGTGGTGTCGCTATGAAATACTATTGGTTCTATGACATCTCCTTCTAAATCGAGTAACGTTTCTATGGAAACGACAAGAGTTTCTTTTGGGAGGAGAGTATCTTCGTTCCGATTCACTATTCCTTCTTTACCGCATCCCTCGCTCCCTCCCATTGACGAATTAACACTGAAATTGAGTCGCTATGGAATACTATGTGTTCTACAACTTCTCCTTCTAAGTCGAGGAACGTTTCTACGGAAACGACAATACTTTCTTTTGGGAGGCGAGTATCCCGTTCCGATGCACTATTCCATCTTTACTGCATCCCTCGCCCCTCACACTGACGAATTAACGCGGAAGTGGTGCCGCTATGAAATACTATTGGTTCTATGACATCTCCTTCTAAATCGAGTAACGTTTCTATGGAAACGACAAGAGTTTCTTTTGGGAGGAGAGTATCTCCGTTCCGATTCACTATTCCTTCTTTACTGCATCCCTCGCTCCCTCCCATTGACGAATTAACAGTGAAATTGAGTCGCTATGGAATACTATGTGTTCTACAACTTCTCCTTCTAAATCGAGGAACGTTGCTACGGAAACGACAATATTTTCTTTTGGGAGGCGAGTATCCCCTTTCCGATGCACTATTCCATCTTTACTGCATCCCTCGACCCTCACAATGACGAATTAACACGGAAGTGGTGTCGCTATGAAATACTATTGGTTCTATGACTTCTCCTTCTAAATCGAGTAACGTTTCTATGGAAACGACAAGAGTTTCTTTTTGGAGGAGAGTATCTCCGTTCCGATTCAATATTCCTTCTTTACTGCATCCCTCGCTCCCTCCCATTGACGAATTAACACTGAAATTGAGTCGCTATGGAATACTATGTGTTCTACAACTTCTCCTTCTAAGTCGAGGAACGTTTCTACGGAAACGACAATACTTTCTTTTGGGAGGCGAGTATCCCGTTCCGATGCACTATTCCATCTTTACTGCATCCCTCGCCCCTCACACTGACGAATTAACACGGAAGTGGTGTCGCTATGAAATACTATTGGTTCTATGACATCTCCTTCTAAATCGAGTAACGTTTCTATGGAAACGACAAGAGTTTCTTTTGGGAGGAGAGTATCTCCGTTCCGATTCACAATTCCTTCTTTACCGCATCCCTCGCTCCCTCCCATTGACGAATTAACACTGAAATTGAGTCGCTATGGAATACTATGAGTTCTACAACTTCTCCTTCTAAGTCGAGGAACGTTTCTACGGAAACGACAATACTTTCTTTTGGGAGGCGAGTATCCCGTTCCGATGCACTATTCCATCTTTACTGCATCCCTCGCCCCTCACACTGACGAATTAACACGGAAGTGGTGTCGCTATGAAATACTATTGGTTCTATGACTTCTCCTTCTAAATCGAGTAACGTTTCTATGGAAACGACAAGAGTTTCTTTTTGGAGGAGAGTATCTCCGTTCCGATTCAATATTCCTTCTTTACTGCATCCCTCGCTCCCTCCCATTGACGAATTAACACTGAAATTGAGTCGCTATGGAATACTATGTGTTCTACAACTTCTCCTTCTAAGTCGAGGAACGTTTCTACGGAAACGACAATACTTTCTTTTGGGAGGCGAGTATCCCGTTCCGATGCACTATTCCATCTTTACTGCATCCCTCGCCCCTCACACTGACGAATTAACACGGAAGTGGTGTCGCTATGAAATACTATTGGTTCTATGACATCTCCTTCTAAATCGAGTAACGTTTCTATGGAAACGACAGGAGTTTCTTTTGGGAGGAGAGTATCTCCGTTCCGATTCACTATTCCTTCTTTACCGCATCCCTCGCTCCCTCCCATTGACGAATTAACACTGAAATTGAGTCGCTATGGAATACTATGTGTTCTACAACTTCTCCTTCTAAGTCGAGGAACGTTTCTACGGAAACGACAATACTTTCTTTTGGGAGGCGAGTATCCCGTTCCGATGCACTATTCCATCTTTACTGCATCCCTCGCCCCTCACACTGACGAATTAACGCGGAAGTGGTGCCGCTATGAAATACTATTGGTTCTATGACATCTCCTTCTAAATCGAGTAACGTTTCTATGGAAACGACAAGAGTTTCTTTTGGGAGGAGAGTATCTCCGTTCCGATTCACTATTCCTTCTTTACTGCATCCCTCGCTCCCTCCCATTGACGAATTAACACTGAAATTGAGTCGCTATGGAATACTATGTGTTCTACAACTTCTCCTTCTAAATCGAGGAATGTTTCTACGGAAACGACAATATTTTCTTTTGGGAGGCGAGTATCCCCTTTCCGATGCACTATTCCATCTTTACTGCATCCCTCGACCCTCACAATGACGAATTAACACGGAAGTGGTGTCGCTATGAAATACTATTGGTTCTATGACTTCTCCTTCTAAATCGAGTAACGTTTCTATGGAAACGACAAGAGTTTCTTTTTGGAGGAGAGTATCTCCGTTCCGATTCAATATTCCTTCTTTACTGCATCCCTCGCTCCCTCCCATTGACGAATTAACACTGAAATTGAGTCGCTATGGAATACTATGTGTTCTACAACTTCTCCTTCTAAGTCGAGGAACGTTTCTACGGAAACGACAATACTTTCTTTTGGGAGGCGAGTATCCCGTTCCGATGCACTATTCCATCTTTACTGCATCCCTCGCCCCTCACACTGACGAATTAACACGGAAGTGGTGTCGCTATGAAATACTATTGGTTCTATGACATCTCCTTCTAAATCGAGTAACGTTTCTATGGAAACGACAAGAGTTTCTTTTGGGAGGAGAGTATCTCCGTTCCGATTCACTATTCCTTCTTTACCGCATCCCTCGCTCTCTCCCATTGACGAATTAACACTGAAATTGAGTCGCTATGGAATACTAAGTGTTCTACAACTTCTCCTTCTAAGTCGAGGAACGTTTCTACGGAAACGACAATACTTTCTTTTGGGAGGCGAGTATCCCGTTCCGATGCACTATTCCATCTTTACTGCATCCCTCGCCCCTTACACTGACGAATTAACGCGGACGTGGTGCCGCTATGAAATACTATTGGTTCTATGACATCTCCTTCTAAATCGAGTAACGTTTCTATGGAAACGACAAGAGTTTCTTTTGGGAGGAGAGTATCTCCGTTCCGATTCACTATTCCTTCTTTACTGCAACCCACGCTCCCTCCCATTGACGAATTAACACTGAAATTGAGTCGCTATGGAATACTATGTGTTCTACAACTTCTCCTTCTAAGTCGAGGAACGTTTCTACGGAAACGACAATACTTTCTTTTGGGAGGCGAGTATCCCGTTCCGATGCACTATTCCATCTTTACTGCATCCCTCGCCCCTCACACTGACGAATTAACGCGGAAGTGGTGCCGCTATGAAATACTATTGGTTCTATGACATCTCCTTCTAAATCGAGTAACGTTTCTATGGAGACGACAAGAGTTTCTTTTGGGAGGAGAGTATCTCCGTTCCGATTCACTATTCCTTCTTTACCGCATCCCTCGCTCCCTCCCATTGACGAATTAACACTGAAATTGAGTCGCTATGGAATACTATGTGTTCTACAACTTCTCCTTCTAAGTCGAGGAACGTTTCTACGGAAACGACAATACTTTCTTTTGGGAGGCGAGTATCCCGTTCCGATGCACTATTCCATCTTTACTGCATCCCCGCCCCTCACACTGACGAATTAACGCGGAAGTGGTGCCGCTATGAAATAATGTTGGTTCTATGACATCTCCTTCTAAATCGAGTAACGTTTCTATGGAAACGACAAGAGTTTCTTTTGGGAGGAGAGTATCTCCGTTCCGATTCACTATTCCTTCTTTACCGCATCCCTCGCTCCCTCCCATTGACGAATTAACACTGAATTTGAGTCCCAATGGAATACTATGTGTTCTACAACTTCTCCTTCTAAGTCGAGGAACGTTTCTACGGAAACGACAATACTTTCTTTTGGGAGGCGAGTATCCCGTTCCGATGCACTATTCCATCTTTACTGCATCCCTCGCCCCTCACTCTGACGAATTAACGCGGAAGTGGTGCCGCTATGAAATACTATTGGTTCTATGACATCTCCTTCTAAATCGAGTAACGTTTCTAAGGAAACGACAAGAGTTTCTTTTGGGAGGAGAGTATCTCCGTTCCGATTCACTATTCCTTCTTTACTGCATCCCTCGCTCCCTCCCATTGGCGAATTAACACTGAAATTGAGTCGCTATGGAATACTATGTGTTCTACAACTTCTCCTTCTAAATCGAGGAACGTTTCTACGGAAACGACAATATTTTCTTTTGGGAGGCGAGTATCCCGTTCCGATGCACTATTCCATCTTTACTGCATCCCTCGCCAATCACACTGACGAATTAACGCGGAAGTGGTGCCGCTATGAAATACTGTTGGTTCTATGACATCTCCTTCTAAATCGAGTAACGTTTCTATGGAAACGACAAGAGTTTCTTTTGGGAGGAGAGTATCTCCGTTCCGATTCACTATTCCTTCTTTACCGCATCCCTCGCTCCCTCCCATTGACGAATTAACACTGAAATTGAGTCGCTATGGAATACTATGTGTTCTACAACTTCTCCTTCTAAGTCGAGGAACGTTTCTACGGAAACGACAATACTTTCTTTTGGGAGGCGAGTATCCCGTTCCGATGCACTATTCCATCTTTACTGCATCCCTCGCCCCTCACACTGACGAATTAACGCGGAAGTGGTGCCGCTATGAAATACTATTGGTTCTATGACATCTCCTTCTAAATCGAGTAACGTTTCTATGGAAACGACAAGAGTTTCTTTTGGGAGGAGAGTATCTCCGTTCCGATTCACTATTCCTTCTTTACTGCATCCCTCGCTCCCTCCCATTGACGAATTAACACTGAAATTGTGTCGCTATGGAATACTATGTGTTCTACAACTTCTCCTTCTAAATCGAGGAACGTTTCTACGGAAACGACAATATTTTCTTTTGGGAGGCGAGTATCCCCTTTCCGATGCACTATTCCATCTTTACTGCATCCCTCGCCCCTCACACTGACGAATTAACACGGAAGTGGTGTCGCTATGAAATACTATTGGTTCTATGACTTCTCCTTCTAAATCGAGTAACGTTTCTATGGAAACGACAAGAGTTTCTTTTTGGAGGAGAGTATCTCCGTTCCGATTCAATATTCCTTCTTTACTGCATCCCTCGCTCCCTCCCATTGACGAATTAACACTGAAATTGAGTCGCTATGGAATACTATGTGTTCTACAACTTCTCCTTCTAAGTCGAGGAACGTTTCTACGGAAACGACAATACTTTCTTTTGGGAGGCGAGTATCCCGTTCCGATGCACTATTCCATCTTTACTGCATCCCTCGCCCCTCACACTGACGAATTAACACGGAAGTGGTGTCGCTATGAAATACTATTGGTTCTATGACATCTCCTTCTAAATCGAGTAACGTTTCTATGGAAACGACAAGAGTTTCTTTTGGGAGGAGAGTATCTTCGTTCCGATTCACTATTCCTTCTTTACCGCATCCCTCGCTCCCTCCCATTGACGAATTAACACTGAAATTGAGTCGCTATGGAATACTATGTGTTCTACAACTTCTCCTTCTAAGTCGAGGAACGTTTCTACGGAAACGACAATACTTTCTTTTGGGAGGCGAGTATCCCGTTCCGATGCACTATTCCATCTTTACTGCATCCCTCGCCCCTCACACTGACGAATTAACGCGGAAGTGGTGCCGCTATGAAATACTATTGGTTCTATGACATCTCCTTCTAAATCGAGTAACGTTTCTATGGAAACGACAAGAGTTTCTTTTGGGAGGAGAGTATCTCCGTTCCGATTCACTATTCCTTCTTTACTGCATCCCTCGCTCCCTCCCATTGACGAATTAACACTGAAATTGAGTCGCTATGGAATACTATGTGTTCTACAACTTCTCCTTCTAAATCGAGGAACGTTGCTACGGAAACGACAATATTTTCTTTTGGGAGGCGAGTATCCCCTTTCCGATGCACTATTCCATCTTTACTGCATCCCTCGACCCTCACAATGACGAATTAACACGGAAGTGGTGTCGCTATGAAATACTATTGGTTCTATGACTTCTCCTTCTAAATCGAGTAACGTTTCTATGGAAACGACAAGAGTTTCTTTTTGGAGGAGAGTATCTCCGTTCCGATTCAATATTCCTTCTTTACTGCATCCCTCGCTCCCTCCCATTGACGAATTAACACTGAAATTGAGTCGCTATGGAATACTATGTGTTCTACAACTTCTCCTTCTAAGTCGAGGAACGTTTCTACGGAAACGACAATACTTTCTTTTGGGAGGCGAGTATCCCGTTCCGATGCACTATTCCATCTTTACTGCATCCCTCGCCCCTCACACTGACGAATTAACACGGAAGTGGTGTCGCTATGAAATACTATTGGTTCTATGACATCTCCTTCTAAATCGAGTAACGTTTCTATGGAAACGACAAGAGTTTCTTTTGGGAGGAGAGTATCTCCGTTCCGATTCACAATTCCTTCTTTACCGCATCCCTCGCTCCCTCCCATTGACGAATTAACACTGAAATTGAGTCGCTATGGAATACTATGAGTTCTACAACTTCTCCTTCTAAGTCGAGGAACGTTTCTACGGAAACGACAATACTTTCTTTTGGGAGGCGAGTATCCCGTTCCGATGCACTATTCCATCTTTACTGCATCCCTCGCCCCTCACACTGACGAATTAACACGGAAGTGGTGTCGCTATGAAATACTATTGGTTCTATGACTTCTCCTTCTAAATCGAGTAACGTTTCTATGGAAACGACAAGAGTTTCTTTTTGGAGGAGAGTATCTCCGTTCCGATTCAATATTCCTTCTTTACTGCATCCCTCGCTCCCTCCCATTGACGAATTAACACTGAAATTGAGTCGCTATGGAATACTATGTGTTCTACAACTTCTCCTTCTAAGTCGAGGAACGTTTCTACGGAAACGACAATACTTTCTTTTGGGAGGCGAGTATCCCGTTCCGATGCACTATTCCATCTTTACTGCATCCCTCGCCCCTCACACTGACGAATTAACACGGAAGTGGTGTCGCTATGAAATACTATTGGTTCTATGACATCTCCTTCTAAATCGAGTAACGTTTCTATGGAAACGACAAGAGTTTCTTTTGGGAGGAGAGTATCTCCGTTCCGATTCACTATTCCTTCTTTACCGCATCCCTCGCTCCCTCCCATTGACGAATTAACACTGAAATTGAGTCGCTATGGAATACTATGTGTTCTACAACTTCTCCTTCTAAGTCGAGGAACGTTTCTACGGAAACGACAATACTTTCTTTTGGGAGGCGAGTATCCCGTTCCGATGCACTATTCCATCTTTACTGCATCCCTCGCCCCTCACACTGACGAATTAACGCGGAAGTGGTGCCGCTATGAAATACTATTGGTTCTATGACATCTCCTTCTAAATCGAGTAACGTTTCTATGGAAACGACAAGAGTTTCTTTTGGGAGGAGAGTATCTCCGTTCCGATTCACTATTCCTTCTTTACTGCATCCCTCGCTCCCTCCCATTGACGAATTAACACTGAAATTGAGTCGCTATGGAATACTATGTGTTCTACAACTTCTCCTTCTAAATCGAGGAATGTTTCTACGGAAACGACAATATTTTCTTTTGGGAGGCGAGTATCCCCTTTCCGATGCACTATTCCATCTTTACTGCATCCCTCGACCCTCACAATGACGAATTAACACGGAAGTGGTGTCGCTATGAAATACTATTGGTTCTATGACTTCTCCTTCTAAATCGAGTAACGTTTCTATGGAAACGACAAGAGTTTCTTTTTGGAGGAGAGTATCCCCCTTCCGATTCACTATTCCTTCTTGACTGCATCCCTCGCTCCCTCCCATTGACGAATTAACACTGAAATTGAGTCGCTATGGAATACTATGTGTTCTACAACTTCTCCTTCTAAGTCGAGGAACGTTTCTACGGAAACGACAATACTTTCTTTTGGGAGGCGAGTATCCCGTTCCGATGCACTATTCCATCTTTACTGCATCCCTCGCCCCTCACACTGACGAATTAACACGGAAGTGGTGTCGCTATGAAATACTATTGGTTCTATGACATCTCCTTCTAAATCGAGTAACGTTTCTATGGAAACGACAAGAGTTTCTTTTGGGAGGAGAGTATCTCCGTTCCGATTCACTATTCCTTCTTTACCGCATCCCTCGCTCCCTCCCATTGACGAATTAACACTGAAATTGAGTCGCTATGGAATACTATGAGTTCTACAACTTCTCCTTCTAAGTCGAGGAACGTTTCTACGGAAACGACAATACTTTCTTTTGGGAGGCGAGTATCCCGTTCCGATGCACTATTCCATCTTTACTGCATCCCTCGCCCCTCACACTGACGAATTAACGCGGAAGTGGTGCCGCTATGAAATACTATTGGTTCTATGACTTCTCCTTCTAAATCGAGTAACGTTTCTATGGAAACGACAAGAGTTTCTTTTGGGTGGAGAGTATCTCCGTTCCGATTCACTATTCCTTCTTTACTGCATCCCTCGCTCCCTCCCATTGACGAATTAACACTGAAATTGAGTCGCTATGGAATACTATGTGTTCTACAACTTCTCCTTCTAAATCGAGGAACGTTTCTACGGAAACGACAATATTTTCTTTTGGGAGGCGAGTATCCCCTTTCCGATGCACTATTCCATCTTTACTGCATCCCTCGCCCCTCACACTGACGAATTAACACGGAAGTGGTGTCGCTATGAAATACTATTGGTTCTATGACATCTCCTTCTAAATCGAGTAACGTTTCTATGGAAACGACAAGAGTTTCTTTTGGGTGGAGAGTATCTCCGTTCCGATTCACTATTCCTTCTTTACTGCATCCCTCGCTCCCTCCCATTGACGAATTAACACTGAAATTGAGTCGCTATGGAATACTATGTGTTCTACAACTTCTCCTTCTAAATAGAGGAACGTTTCTACGGAAACGACAATATTTTCTTTTGGTAGGCGAGTATCCCCTTTCCGATGCACTATTCCATCTTTACTGCATCCCTCGCCCCTCACACTGACGAATTAACACGGAAGTGGTGTCGCTATGAAATACTATTGGTTCTATGACTTCTCCTTCTAAATCGAGTAACGTTTCTATGGAAACGACAAGAGTTTCTTTTTGGAGGAGAGTATCTCCGTTCCGATTCACTATTCCTTCTTTACTGCATCCCTCGCTCCCTCCCATTGACGAATTAACACTGAAATTGAGTCGCTATGGAATACTATGTGTTCAACAACTTCTCCTTCTAAGTCGAGGAACGTTTCTACGGAAACGACAATACTTTCTTTTGGGAGGCGAGTAACCCCTTTCCGATGCACTACTCCATCTTTACTGCATCCCTCGCCCCTCACACTGACGAATTAACACGGAAGTGGTGTCGCTATGAAATACTATTGGTTCTATGACTTCTCCTTCTAAATCGAGTAACGTTTCTATGGAAACGACAAGAGTTTCTTTTTGGAGGAGAGTATCTCCGTTCCGATTCACTATTCCTTCTTTACTGCATCCCTCGCTCCCTCCCATTGACGAATTAACACTGAAATTGAGTCGCTATGGAATACTATGTGTTCTACAACTTCTCCTTCTAAGTCGAGGAACGTTTCTACGGAAACGACAATACTTTCTTTTGGGAGGCGAGTAACCCCTTTCCGATGCACTATTCCATCTTTACTGCATCCCTCGCCCCTCACACTGACGAATTAACACGGAAGTGGTGTCGCTATGAAATACTATTGGTTCTATGACATCTCCTTCTAAATCGAGTAACGTTTCTATGGAAACGAAAAGAGTTTCTTTTGGGAGGAGAGTATCTCCGTTCCGATTCACTATTCCTTCTTGACTGCATCCCTCGCTCCCTCCCATTGTCGAATTAACACTGAAATTGAGTCGCTATGGAATACTATGTGTTCTATAACTTCTCCTTCTAAATCGAGGAACGTTTCTACGGAAACGACAATATTTTCTTTTGGGAGGCGAGTATCCCCTTTCCGATGCACTATTCCATTTTTACTGCATCCCTCGCCCCTCACACTGACGAATTAACACGGAAGTGGTGTCGCTATGAAATACTATTGGTTCTATGACATCTCCTTCTAAATCGAGTAACGTTTCTATGGAAACGACAAGAGTTTCTTTTGGGAGGAGAGTATCTCCGATCCGATTCACTATTCCTTCTTTACTGCATCCCTCGCTCCCTCCCATTGACGAATTAACACTGAAATTGAGTCGCTATGGAATACTATGTGTTCTACAACTTCTCCTTCTAAGTCGAGGAACGTTTCTACGGAAACGACAATACTTTCTTTTGGGAGGCGAGTAACCCCGTTCCGATGCACTATTCCATCTTTACTGCATCCCTCGCCCCTCACACTGACGAATTAACGCGGAAGTGGTGCCGCTATGAAATACTCTTGGTTCTATGACATCTCCTTCTAAATCGAGTAACGTTTCTATGGAAACGACAAGAGTTTCTTTTGGGAGGAGAGTATCTCCGTTCCGATTCACTATTCCTTCTTTACTGCACCCCTCGCTCCCTCCCATTGACGAATTAACACTGAAATTGAGTCGCTATGGAATACTATGTGTTCTATAACTTCTCCTTCTAAATCGAGGAACGTTTCTACGGAAACGACAATATTTTCTTTTGGGAGGCGAGTATCCCCTTTCTGATGCACCATTCCATCTTTACTGCACCCCTCGCCCCTCACACTGACGAATTAGCACGGAAGTGGTGTCGCTATGAAATACTATTGGTTCTATGACATCTCCTTCTAAATCGCGTAACGTTTCTATGGAAACGACAAGAGTTTCTTTTGGGCGGAGAGTATCTCCGTTCCGATTCACTATTCCTTCTTTACTGCATCCCTCGCTCCCTCCCATTGACGAATTAACACTGAAATTGAGTCGCTATGGAATACTATGTGTTCTATAACTTCTCCTTTTAAATCGAGGAACGTTTCGACGGAAACGACAATATTTTCTTTTGGGAGGCGAGTATCCCCTTTCCGATGCACTATTCCATCTTTACTGCATCCCTCGCTCCCTCCCATTGACGAATTAACACTGAAATTGAGTCGCTATAGAATACTATGTGTTCTATAACTTCTCCTTCTAAATCGAGGAACGTTTCTACGGAAACGACAATATTTTCTTTTGGGAGGCGAGTATCCCCTTTCCGATGCACTATTCCATCTTTACTGCATCCCTCGCCCCTCACACTGACGAATTAACACGGAAGTGGAGTCGCTATGAAATACTATTGGTTCTATGACATCTCCTTCTAAATCGAGTAACGTTTCTATGGAAACGACAAGAGTTTCGTTTGGGAGGAGAGTATCTCCGTTCCGATTCACTATTCCTTCTTTACTGCATCCCTCGCTCCCTCCCATTGACGAATTAACACTGAAATTGAGTCGCTATGGAATACTATGTGCTCTACAACTTCTCCTTCTAAATCGAGGAACGTTTCTACGGAAACGACAATATTTTCTTTTGGGAGGCGAGTATCCCCTTTCCGATGCACTATTCCATCTTTACTGCATCCCTCGCCCCTCACACTGACGAATTAACCCGGAAGTGGTGTCGCTATGAAATACTATTGGTTCTATGACATCTCCTTCTAAATCGAGTAACGTTTCTATGGAAACGACAAGAGTTTCTTTTGGGAGGAGAGTATCTCCGTTCCGATTCACTATTCCTTCTTTACTGCATCCCTCGCTCCCGCCCATTGACGAATTAACACTGAAATTGAGTCGCTATGGAATACTATGTGTTCTACAACTTCTCCTTCTAAGTCGAGGAACGTTTCTACGGAAACGACAATACTTTCTTTTGGGAGGCGAGTAACCCCGTTCCGATGCACTATTCCATCTTTACTGCATCCCTCGCCCCTCACACTGACGAATTAACGCGGAAGTGGTGCCGCTATGAAATACTGTTGGTTCTATGACATCTCCTTCTAAATCGAGTAACGTTTCTATGGAAACGACAAGAGTTTCTTTTGGGAGGAGAGCATCTCCGTTCCGATTCACTATTCCTTCTTTACTGCATCCCTCGCTCCCTCCCATTGACGAATTAACACTGAAATTGAGTCGCTATGGAATACTATGTGTTCTACAACTTCTCCTTCTAAGTCGAGGAACGTTTCTACGGAAACGACAATACTTTCTTTTGGGAGGCGAGTAACCCCGTTCCGATGCACTATTCCATCTTTACTGCATCCCTCGCCCCTCACACTGACGAATTAACCCGGAAGTGGTGTCGCTATGAAATACTATTGGTTCTATGACATCTCCTTCTAAATCGAGTAACGTTTCTATGGAAACGACAAGAGTTTCTTTTGGGAGGAGAGTATCTCCGTTCCGATTCACTATTCCTTCTTTACTGCATCCCTCGCTCCCTCCCATTGACGAATTAACACTGAAATTGAGTCGCTATGGAATACTATGTGTTCTATAACTTCTCCTTCTAAATCGAGGAACGTTTCTACGGAAACGACAATATTTTCTTTTGGGAGGCGAGTATCCCCTTTCTGATGCACCATTCCATCTTTACTGCACCCCTCGCCCCTCACACTGACGAATTAGCACGGAAGTGGTGTCGCTATGAAATACTATTGGTTCTATGACATCTCCTTCTAAATCGAGTAACGTTTCTATGGAAACGACAAGAGTTTCGTTTGGGAGGAGACTATCTCCGTTCCGATTCACCATTCCTTCTTTACTGCATCCCTCGCTCCCCCCCATTGACGAATTAACACTGAAATTGTGTCGGTATGGAATACCATGTGTTCTATAACTTCTCCTTCTAAATCGAGTAACGTTTCTATGGAAACGACAAGAGTTTCTTTTGATAGGCGAGTATCCCCTTTCCGATGCACTATTCCAACTTTACTGCATTCCTCGCCCCTCACACTGACGAATTAACATGGAAGTGGTGTCGCAATGAAATACTATTGGTTCTATGAATTCTCCTTCTAAATCGAGTAACTTTTCTATGGAAACGACAAGAGTTTCTTTTGGGAGGAGAGTATCTCCGTTCCGATTCACTATTCCTTCTTTACTGCATCCCTCGCTCCCTCCCATTGACGAATTGACACTGATATTGAGTCGCTATGGAATACTATGTGTTCTATAACTTCTCCTTCTAAATCGAGGAACGTTTCTACGGAAACGACAATATTTTCTTTTGGGAGGCGAGTATCCCCTTTCCGATGCACTATTCCATCTTTACTGCACACCTCGCCCCTCACACTGACGAATTAACACGGAAGTGGTGCCGCTATGAAATACTATTGGTTCTATGACATCTCCTTCTAAATCGAGTAACGTTTCTATGGAAACGACAAGAGTTTCTTTTGGGAGGAGAGTATCTCCGTTCCGATTCACTATTCCTTCATTACTGCATCCCTCGCTCCCTCTCATTGACGAATTAACACTGAAATTGAGTCGCTATGCAATACTATGTGTTCTATAACTTCTCCTTCTAAATCGAGGAACGTCTACGGAAACGACATTATTTTCTTTTGGGAGGCGAGTATCCCCTTTCCGATGCACTATTCCATTTTTACTGCATCCCTCGCTCCCTCCCATTGACGAATTAACACTGAAATTGAGTCGCTATAGAATACTATGTGTTCTATAACTTCTCCTTCTAAATCGAGGAACGTTTCTACGGAAACGACAATATTTTCTTTTGGGAGGCGAGTATCCCCTTTCCGATGCACTATTCCATCTTTACTGCATCCCTCGCCCCTCACACTGACGAATTAACATGGAAGTGGTGTCGCTATGAAATACTATTGGTTCTATGACATCCCCTTCTAAATCGAGTAACGTTTCTATGGAAACGACAAGAGTTTCTTTTGGGAGGAGGGTATCTCCGTTCCGATTCACTATTCCTTCTTTACTGCATCCCTCGCTCCCTCCCATTGACGAATTGACACTGAAATTGATCGCTATGGAATACTATGTGTTCTATAACTTCTCCTTCTAAGTCGAGGAACGTTTCTACGGAAACGACAGTATTTTCTTTTGGGAGGCTAGTATCCCCTTTCCGATGCACTATTCCATCTTTACTGCATCCCTCGCCCCTCACACTGACGAATTAACACGGAAGTGGTGTCGCTATGAAATACTATTGGTTCTATAACTTCTCCTTCTAAATCGAGTGTGATTTCCCTAAATCACTCCAGGCAAATGCCGGGATCGTTCCTTTGAAAGGGCACGGCCGACTTCCTTCCCCGTCCTTCTCTAATCCGATGAGACCGATGACCTCGCTGTTTGGTCTCTTCCCCCAAACAATCCAATCCAATTCTAAATCGAGTAACGTTTCTATGGAAACGACAAGAGTTTCTTTTGGGCGGAGAGTATCTCCGTTCCGATTCACTATTCCTTCTTTACTGCATCCCTCGCTCCCTCCCATTGACGAATTAAAACTGAAATTGAGTCGCTATGGAATACTATGTGTTCTATAACTTCTCCTTCTAAATCGAGGAACGTTTCTACGGAAACGACAATATTTTCTTTTGGGAGGTGAGTATACCCCTTTCCGACGCACTATTCCATCTTTACTGCATCCCTCGCCCCTCACACTGACGAATTAACACGGAAGTGGTGTCGCTATGAAATACTATTGGTTCTATGACATCTCCTTCTAAATCGAGTAACGTTTCTATGGAAACGACAAGAGTTTCTTTTGGGAGGAGAGTATCTCCGTTCCGATTCACCATTCCTTCTACACTGCATCCCTCGCTCCCTTCCATTGACGAATTAACACTGAAATTGAGTCGCTATGGAATACTATGTGTTCTATAACTTCTCCTTCTAAATCGAGGAACGTTTCTACGGAAACGACAATATTTTCTTTTGGGAGGCGAGTATCCCCTTTCCGATGCACTATTCCATCTTTACTGCATCCCTCGCCCTTGACACTGACGAATTAACATGGAAGTGGTGTCGCTATGAAATACAATTGGTTCTATGACATCTGCTTCTAAATCGAGTAACGTTTCTATGGAAACGACAAGAGTTTCTTTTGGGAGGAGAGTATCTCCGTTCCGATTCACTATTCCTTCTTTACTGCATCCCTCGCTCCCTCCCATTGACGAATTAACACTGAAATTGAGTCGCTATGGAATACTATGTGTTCTATAACTTCTCCTTCTAAATCGAGGAACGTTTATACGGAAACGACAATATTTTCTTTTGGGAGGCGAGTATCCCCTTTCCGATGCACTATTCCATCTTTACTGCATCCCTCGCCCCTCACAATGACGAATTAACACGGAAGTGGTGTCGCTATGAAATACTATTGGTTCTATGACATCTCCTTCTAAATCGAGTAACGTTTCTATGGAAACGACAAGAGTTTCTTTTGGGAGGAGAGTATCTCCGTTCCGATTCACCATTCCTTCTTCACTGCATCCCTCGCTCCCTCCCATTGACGAATTAACACTGAAATTGAGTCGCTATGGAATACTATGTGTTCTATAACTTCTCCTTCTAAATCGAGTAACGTTTCTATGGAAACGACAAGAGTTTCTTTTGATAGGCGAGTATCCCCTTTCCGATGCACTATTCCAACTTTACTGCATCCCTCGCCCCTCACACTGACGAATTAACATGGAAGTGGTGTCGCTATGAAATACTATTGGTTCTATGACATCTCCTTCTACATCGAGTAACGTTTCAATGGAAACGACAAGAGTTTCTTTTGGGAGGAGAGTATCTCCGTTCCGATTCACTATTCCTTCTTTACTGCATCCCTCGCTCCCTCCATTGACGAATTAACACTGAAATTGAGTCGCTATGGAATACTATGTGTTCTATAACTTCTCCTGCTAAATCGAGGAACGTTTCTACGGAAACGACAATATTTTCTTTTGGGAGGGGAGTATCCCCTTTCCGATGCACTATTCCAACTTTACTGCATTCCTCGCCCCTCACACTGACGAATTAACATGGAAGTGGTGTCGCTATGAAATACTATTGGTTCTATGACATCTCCTTGTAAATCGAGTAAAGTTCCTATGGAAACGACAAGAGTTTCTTTTGGGAGGAGAGTATCTCCGTTCCGATTCACTATTCCTTCTTTACTGCATCCCTCGCTCCCTCCCTTTGACGAATTAACACTGAAATTGAGTCGCTATGGAATACTATGTGTTCTATAACTTCTCCTTCTAAATCGAGTAACGTTTCTATGGAAACGACAAGAGTTGTTTTTGATAGGCGAGTATCCCCTTTCCGATGCACTATTCCAACTTTACTGCATTCCTCGCCCCTCACACTGACGAATTAACATGGAAGTGGTGTCGCTATGAAATACTATTGGTTCTATGACATCTCCTTCTAAATCGAGTAACGTTCCTATGGAAACGACAAGAGTTTCTTTTGGGAGGAGAGTATCTCCGTTCCGATTCACTATTCCTTCTTTACAGCATCCCTCGCTCCCTCCCATTGACAAATTAACACTGAAATTGAGTCGCTATGGAATACTATGTGTTCTATAACTTCTCCTCCTAAATCGAGGAACGTTTCTACGGAAACGACAATATTTTCTTTTGGGAGGCGAGTATCCCCTTTCCGATGCACTATTCCAACTTTACTGCATTCCTCGCCCCTCACACTGACGAATTAACATGGAAGTGGTGTCGCTATGAAATACTATTGGTTCTATGACATCTCCTTGTAAATCGAGTAACGTTCCTATGGAAACGACAAGAGTTTCATTTGGGAGGAGAGTATCTCCGTTCCGATTCACTATTCCTTCTTTACTGCATCCCTCGCTCCCTCCCTTTGACGAATTAACACTGAAATTGAGTCGCTATGGAATACTATGTGTTCTATAACTTCTCCTTCTAAATCGAGTAACGTTTCTATGGAAACGACAAGAGTTGTTTTTGATAGGCGAGTATCCCCTTTCCGATGCACTATTCCAACTTTACTGCATTCCTCGCCCCTCACACTGACGAATTAACATGGAAGTGGTGTCGCTATGAAATACTATTGGTTCTATGACATCTCCTTCTAAATCGAGTAACGTTCCTATGGAAACGACAAGAGTTTCTTTTGGGAGGAGAGTATCTCCGTTCCGATTCACTATTCCTTCTTTACAGCATCCCTCGCTCCCTCCCATTGACAAATTAACACTGAAATTGAGTCGCTATGGAATACTATGTGTTCTATAACTTCTCCTTCTAAATCGAGGAACGTTTCTACGGAAACGACAATATTTTCTTTTGGGAGGCGAGTATCCCCTTTCCGATGCACTATTCCATCTTTACTGCATCCCTCGCGACTCACACTGACGAATTAACACGGAAGTGGTGTCGATATGAAACACTATTGGTTCTATGATATCTCCTACTAAATCGAGTAACGTTTCTATGGAAACGACAAGAGTTTCTTTTGGGAGGAGAGTATCTCCGTTCCGATTCACCATTCCTTCTACACTGCATCCCTCGCTCCCTTCCATTGACGAATTAACACTGAAATTGAGTCGCTATGGAATACTATGTGTTCTATAACTTCTCCTTCTAAATCGAGGAACGTTTCTACGGAAACGACAATATTTTCTTTTGGGAGGCGAGTATCCCCTTTCCGATGCACTATTCCATCTTTACTGCACACCTCGCCCCTCACACTGACGAATTAACACGGAAGTGGTGCCGCTATGAAATACTATTGGTTCTATGACATCTCCTTCTAAATCGAGTAACGTTTCTATGGAAACGACAAGAGTTTCTTTTGGGAGGAGAGTATCTCCGTTCCGATTCACTATTCCTTCATTACTGCATCCCTCGCTCCCTCTCATTGACGAATTAACACTGAAATTGAGTCGCTATGCAATACTATGTGTTCTATAACTTCTCCTTCTAAATCGAGGAACGTCTACGGAAACGACATTATTTTCTTTTGGGAGGCGAGTATCCCCTTTCCGATGCACTATTCCATTTTTACTGCATCCCTCGCTCCCTCCCATTGACGAATTAACACTGAAATTGAGTCGCTATAGAATACTATGTGTTCTATAACTTCTCCTTCTAAATCGAGGAACGTTTCTACGGAAACGACAATATTTTCTTTTGGGAGGCGAGTATCCCCTTTCCGATGCACTATTCCATCTTTACTGCATCCCTCGCCCCTCACACTGACGAATTAACATGGAAGTGGTGTCGCTATGAAATACTATTGGTTCTATGACATCCCCTTCTAAATCGAGTAACGTTTCTATGGAAACGACAAGAGTTTCTTTTGGGAGGAGGGTATCTCCGTTCCGATTCACTATTCCTTCTTTACTGCATCCCTCGCTCCCTCCCATTGACGAATTGACACTGAAATTGATCGCTATGGAATACTATGTGTTCTATAACTTCTCCTTCTAAGTCGAGGAACGTTTCTACGGAAACGACAGTATTTTCTTTTGGGAGGCTAGTATCCCCTTTCCGATGCACTATTCCATCTTTACTGCATCCCTCGCCCCTCACACTGACGAATTAACACGGAAGTGGTGTCGCTATGAAATACTATTGGTTCTATGACTTCTCCTTCTAAATCGAGTGTGATTTCCCTAAATCACTCCAGGCAAATGCCGGGATCGTTCCTTTGAAAGGGCACGGCCGACTTCCTTCCCCGTCCTTCTCTAATCCGATGAGACCGATGACCTCGCTGTTTGGTCTCTTCCCCCAAACAATCCAATCCAATTCTAAATCGAGTAACGTTTCTATGGAAACGACAAGAGTTTCTTTTGGGCGGAGAGTATCTCCGTTCCGATTCACTATTCCTTCTTTACTGCATCCCTCGCTCCCTCCCATTGACGAATTAAAACTGAAATTGAGTCGCTATGGAATACTATGTGTTCTATAACTTCTCCTTCTAAATCGAGGAACGTTTCTACGGAAACGACAATATTTTCTTTTGGGAGGTGAGTATACCCCTTTCCGACGCACTATTCCATCTTTACTGCATCCCTCGCCCCTCACACTGACGAATTAACACGGAAGTGGTGTCGCTATGAAATACTATTGGTTCTATGACATCTCCTTCTAAATCGAGTAACGTTTCTATGGAAACGACAAGAGTTTCTTTTGGGAGGAGAGTATCTCCGTTCCGATTCACCATTCCTTCTACACTGCATCCCTCGCTCCCTTCCATTGACGAATTAACACTGAAATTGAGTCGCTATGGAATACTATGTGTTCTATAACTTCTCCTTCTAAATCGAGGAACGTTTCTACGTAAACGACAATATTTTCTTTTGGGAGGCGAGTATCCCCTTTCCGATGCACTATTCCATCTTTACTGCATCCCTCGCCCTTGACACTGACGAATTAACATGGAAGTGGTGTCGCTATGAAATACAATTGGTTCTATGACATCTGCTTCTAAATCGAGTAACGTTTCTATGGAAACGACAAGAGTTTCTTTTGGGAGGAGAGTATCTCCGTTCCGATTCACTATTCCTTCTTTACTGCATCCCTCGCTCCCTCCCATTGACGAATTAACACTGAAATTGAGTCGCTATGGAATACTATGTGTTCTATAACTTCTCCTTCTAAATCGAGGAACGTTTCTACGGAAACGACAATATTTTCTTTTGGGAGGCGAGTATCCCCTTTCCGATGCACTATTCCATCTTTACTGCATCCCTCGCCCCTCACAATGACGGATTAACACGGAAGTGGTGTCGCTATGAAATACTATTGGTTCTATGACATCTCCTTCTAAATCGAGTAACGTTTCTATGGAAACGACAAGAGTTTCTTTTGGGAGGAGAGTATCTCCGTTCCGATTCACCATTCCTTCTTCACTGCATCCCTCGCTCCCTCCCATTGACGAATTAACACTGAAATTGAGTCGCTATGGAATACTATGTGTTCTATAACTTCTCCTTCTAAATCGAGTAACGTTTCTATGGAAACGACAAGAGTTTCTTTTGATAGGCGAGTATCCCCTTTCCGATGCACTATTCCAACTTTACTGCATCCCTCGCCCCTCACACTGACGAATTAACATGGAAGTGGTGTCGCTATGAAATACTATTGGTTCTATGACATCTCCTTCTACATCGAGTAACGTTTCAATGGAAACGACAAGAGTTTCTTTTGGGAGGAGAGTATCTCCGTTCCGATTCACTATTCCTTCTTTACTGCATCCCTCGCTCCCTCCATTGACGAATTAACACTGAAATTGAGTCGCTATGGAATACTATGTGTTCTATAACTTCTCCTGCTAAATCGAGGAACGTTTCTACGGAAACGACAATATTTTCTTTTGGGAGGGGAGTATCCCCTTTCCGATGCACTATTCCAACTTTACTGCATTCCTCGCCCCTCACACTGACGAATTAACATGGAAGTGGTGTCGCTATGAAATACTATTGGTTCTATGACATCTCCTTGTAAATCGAGTAAAGTTCCTATGGAAACGACAAGAGTTTCTTTTGGGAGGAGAGTATCTCCGTTCCGATTCACTATTCCTTCTTTACTGCATCCCTCGCTCCCTCCCTTTGACGAATTAACACTGAAATTGAGTCGCTATGGAATACTATGTGTTCTATAACTTCTCCTTCTAAATCGAGTAACGTTTCTATGGAAACGACAAGAGTTGTTTTTGATAGGCGAGTATCCCCTTTCCGATGCACTATTCCAACTTTACTGCATTCCTCGCCCCTCACACTGACGAATTAACATGGAAGTGGTGTCGCTATGAAATACTATTGGTTCTATGACATCTCCTTCTAAATCGAGTAACGTTCCTATGGAAACGACAAGAGTTTCTTTTGGGAGGAGAGTATCTCCGTTCCGATTCACTATTCCTTCTTTACAGCAGCCCTCGCTCCCTCCCATTGACAAATTAACACTGAAATTGAGTCGCTATGGAATACTATGTGTTCTATAACTTCTCCTCCTAAATCGAGGAACGTTTCTACGGAAACGACAATATTTTCTTTTGGGAGGCGAGTATCCCCTTTCCGATGCACTATTCCAACTTTACTGCATTCCTCGCCCCTCACACTGACGAATTAACATGGAAGTGGTGTCGCTATGAAATACTATTGGTTCTATGACATCTCCTTGTAAATCGAGTAACGTTCCTATGGAAACGACAAGAGTTTCATTTGGGAGGAGAGTATCTCCGTTCCGATTCACTATTCCTTCTTTACTGCATCCCTCGCTCACTCCCTTTGACGAATTAACACTGAAATTGAGTCGCTATGGAATACTATGTGTTCTATAACTTCTCCTTCTAAATCGAGTAACGTTTCTATGGAAACGACAAGAGTTGTTTTTGATAGGCGAGTATCCCCTTTCCGATGCACTATTCCAACTTTACTGCATTCCTCGCCCCTCACACTGACGAATTAACATGGAAGTGGTGTCGCTATGAAATACTATTGGTTCTATGACATCTCCTTCTAAATCGAGTAACGTTCCTATGGAAACGACAAGAGTTTCTTTTGGGAGGAGAGTATCTCCGTTCCGATTCACTATTCCTTCTTTACAGCATCCCTCGCTCCCTCCCATTGACAAATTAACACTGAAATTGAGTCGCTATGGAATACTATGTGTTCTATAACTTCTCCTTCTAAATCGAGGAACGTTTCTACGGAAACGACAATATTTTCTTTTGGGAGGCGAGTATCCCCTTTCCGATGCACTATTCCATCTTTACTGCATCCCTCGCGACTCACACTGACGAATTAACACGGAAGTGGTGTCGATATGAAACACTATTGGTTCTATGATATCTCCTACTAAATCGAGTAACGTTTCTATGGAAACGACAAGAGTTTCTTTTGGGAGGAGAGTATCTCCGTTCCGATTCACCATTCCTTCTACACTGCATCCCTCGCTCCCTTCCATTGACGAATTAACACTGAAATTGAGTCGCTATGGAATACTATGTGTTCTATAACTTCTCCTTCTAAATCGAGGAACGTTTCTACGGAAACGACAATATTTTCTTTTGGGAGGCGAGTATCCCCTTTCCGATGCACTATTCCATCTTTACTGCATCCCTCGCCCCTCACACTGACGAATTAACATGGAAGTGGTGTCGCTATGAAATACTATTGGTTCTATGACATCTCCTTCTAAATCGAGTAACGTTTCTATGGAAACGACAAGAGTTTCTTTTGGGAGGAGAGTATCTCCGTTCCGATTCACTATTCCTTCTTTACTGCATCCCTCGCTCCCTCCCTTTGACGAATTAACACTGAAATTGAGTCGCTATGGAATACTATGTGTTCTATAACTTCTCCTTCTAAATCGAGTAACGTTTCTATGGAAACGACATAAGTTGTTTTTGATAGGCGAGTATCCACTTTCCGATGCACTATTCCAACTTTACTGCATTCCTCGCCCCTCACACTGACGAATTAACATGGAAGTGGTGTCGCTATGAAATACTATTGGTTCTATGACATCTCCTTCTAAATCGAGTAACGTTCCTATGGAAACGACAAGAGTTTCTTTTGGGAGGAGAGTATCTCCGTTCCGATTCACTATTCCTTCTTTACTGCATCCCTCGCTCCCTCCCATTGACGAATTAACACTGAAATTGAGTCGCTATGGAATACTATGTGTTCTACAACTTCTCCTTCTAAGTCGAGGAACGTTTCTACGGAAACGACAATACTTTCTTTTGGGAGGCGAGTAACCCCGTTCCGATGCACTATTCCATCTTTACTGCATCCCTCGCCCCTCACACTGACGAATTAACCCGGAAGTGGTGTCGCTATGAAATACTATTGGTTCTATGACATCTCCTTCTAAATCGAGTAACGTTTCTATGGAAACGACAAGAGTTTCTTTTGGGAGGAGAGTATCTCCGTTCCGATTCACTATTCCTTCTTTACTGCATCCCTCGCTCCCTCCCATTGACGAATTAACACTGAAATTGAGTCGCTATGGAATACTATGTGTTCTATAACTTCTCCTTCTAAATCGAGGAACGTTTCTACGGAAACGACAATATTTTCTTTTGGGAGGCGAGTATCCCCTTTCTGATGCACCATTCCATCTTTACTGCACCCCTCGCCCCTCACACTGACGAATTAGCACGGAAGTGGTGTCGCTATGAAATACTATTGGTTCTATGACATCTCCTTCTAAATCGAGTAACGTTTCTATGGAAACGACAAGAGTTTCTTTTGGGCGGAGAGTATCTCCGTTCCGATTCACTATTCCTTCTTTACTGCATCCCTCGCTCCCCCCCATTGACGAATTAACACTGAAATTGAGTCGGTATGGAATACCATGTGTTCTATAACTTCTCCTTCTAAATCGAGTAACGTTTCTATGGAAACGACAAGAGTTTCTTTTGATGGGCGAGTATCCCCTTTCCGATGCACTAATCCAACTTTACTGCATTCCTCGCCCCTCACACTGACGAATTAACATGGAAGTTATGTCGCAATGAAATACTATTGGTTCTATGAATTCTCCTTCTAAATCGAGTAACTTTTCTATGGAAACGACAAGAGTTTCTTTTGGGAGGAGAGTATCTCCGTTCCGATTCACTATTCCTTCTTTACTGCATCCCTCGCTCCCTCCCATTGACGAATTGACACTGATATTGAGTCGCTATGGAATACTATGTGTTCTATAACTTCTCCTTCTAAATCGAGGAACGTTTCTACGGAAACGACAATATTTTCTTTTGGGAGGCGAGTATCCCCTTTCCGATGCACTATTCCATCTTTACTGCACACCTCGCCCCTCACACTGACGAATTAACACGGAAGTGGTGCCGCTATGAAATACTATTGGTTCTATGACATCTCCTTCTAAATCGAGTAACGTTTCTATGGAAACGACAAGAGTTTCTTTTGGGAGGAGAGTATCTCCGTTCCGATTCACTATTCCTTCATTACTGCATCCCTCGCTCCCTCTCATTGACGAATTAACACTGAAATTGAGTCGCTATGCAATACTATGTGTTCTATAACTTCTCCTTCTAAATCGAGGAACGTTTCTACGGAAACGACATTATTTCCTTTTGGGAGGCGAGTATCCCCTTTCCGATGCACTATTCCATCTTTACTGCATCCCTCGCTCCCTCCCATTGACGAATTAACACTGAAATTGAGTCACTATAGAATACTATGTGTTCTATAACTTCTCCTTCTAAATCGAGGAACGTTTCTACGGAAACGACAATATTTTCTTTTGGGAGGCGAGTATCCCCTTTCCGATGCACTATTCCATCTTTACTGCATCCCTCGCCCCTCACACTGACGAATTAACATGGAAGTGGTGTCGCTATGAAATACTATTGGTTCTATGACATCCCCTTCTAAATCGAGTAACGTTTCTATGGAAACGACAAGAGTTTCTTTTGGGAGGAGAGTATCTCCGTTCCGATTCACTAATCCTTCTTTACTGCATCCCTCGCTCCCTCCCATTGACGAATTGACACTGAAATTGATCGCTATGGAATACTATGTGTTCCATAACTTCTCCTTCTAAGTCGAGGAACGTTTCTACGGAAACGACAGTATTTTCTTTTGGGAGGCTAGTATCCCCTTTCCGATGCACTATTCCATCTTTACTGCATCCCTCGCCCCTCACACTGATGAATTAACACGGAAGTGGTGTCGCTATGTAATACTATTGGTTCTATGACTTCTCCTTCTAAATCGAGTGTGATTTCCCTAAATCACTCCAGGCAAATGCCGGGATCGTTCCTTTGAAAGGGCACGGCCGACTTCCTTCCCCGTCCTTCTCTAATTCGATGAGACTGATGACCTCGCTGTTTGGTCTCTTCCCCCAAACAATCCAATCCAATTCTAAATCGAGTAACGTTTCTATGGAAACGACAAGAGTTTCTTTTGGGAGGAGAGTATCTCCGTTCCGACTCACTATTCCTTCTTTACTGCATCCCTCGCTCCCTCCCATTGACGAACTAACACTGAAATTGGGTCGCTATGGAATACTATGTGTTCTATAACTTCTCCTTCTAAATCGAGGAACGTTTCTACGGAAACGACAATATTTTCTTTTGGTAGGCGAGTATCCCCTTTCTGATGCACCATTCCATCTTTACTGCACCCCTCGCCCCTCACACTGACGAATTAGCACGGAAGTGGTGTCGCTATGAAATACTATTGGTTCTATGACATCTCCTTCTAAATCGAGTAACGTTTCTATGGAAACGACAAGAGTTTCTTTTGGGCGGAGAGTATCTCCGTTCCGATTCACTATTCCTTCTTTACTGCATCCCTCGCTCCCTCCCATTGACGAATTAACACTGAAATTGAGTCGCTATGGAATACTATGTGTTCTATAACTTCTCCTTCTAAATCGAGGAACGTTTCGACGGAAACGACAATATTTTCTTTTGGGAGGCGAGTATCCCCTTTCCGATGCACTATTCCATCTTTCCTGCATCCCTCGCTCCCTCCCATTGACGAATTAACACTGAAATTGAGTCGCTATAGAATACTATGTGTTCTATAACTTCTCCTTCTAAATCGAGGAACGTTTCTACGGAAACGACAATATTTTCTTTTGGGAGGCGAGTATCCCCTTTCCGATGCACTATTCCAACTTTACTGCATCCCTCGCCCCTCACACTGACGAATTAACAGGAAGTGGAGTCGCTATGAAATACTATTGGTTCTATGACATCTCCTTCTAAATCGAGTAACGTTTCTATGGAAACGACAAGAGTTTCGTTTGGGAGGAGAGTATCTCCGATCCGATTCACCATTCCTTCTTTACTGCATCCCTCGCTCCCCCCCATTGACGAATTAACACTGAAATTGAGTCGGTATGGAATACCATGTGTTCTATAACTTCTCCTTCTAAATCGAGTAACGTTTCTATGGAAACGACAAGAGTTTCTTTTGATGGGCGAGTATCCCCTTTCCGATGCACTATTCCAACTTTACTGCATTCCTCGCCCCTCACACTGACGAATTAACATGGAAGTGGTGTCGCAATGAAATACTATTGGTTCTATGAATTCTCCTTCTAAATCGAGTAACTTTTCTATGGAAACGACAAGAGTTTCTTTTGGGAGGAGAGTATCTCCGTTCCGATTCACTATTCCTTCTTTACTGCATCCCTCGCTCCCTCCCATTGACGAATTGACACTGATATTGAGTCGCTATGGAATACTATGTGTTCTATAACTTCTCCTTCTAAATCGAGGAACGTTTCTACGGAAACGACAATATTTTCTTTTGGGAGGCGAGTATCCCCTTTCCGATGCACTATTCCATCTTTACTGCACACCTCGCCCCTCACACTGACGAATTAACACGGAAGTGGTGCCGCTATGAAATACTATTGGTTCTATGACATCTCCTTCTAAATCGAGTAACGTTTCTATGGAAACGACAAGAGTTTCTTTTGGGAGGAGAGTATCTCCGTTCCGATTCACTATTCCTTCATTACTGCATCCCTCGCTCCCTCTCATTGACGAATTAACACTGAAATTGAGTCGCTATGCAATACTATGTGTTCTATAACTTCTCCTTCTAAATCGAGGAACGTTTCTACGGAAACGACAATATTTTCTTTTGGGAGGCGAGTATCCCCTTTCCGATGCACTATTCCATCTTTACTGCATCCCTCGCTCCCTCCCATTGACGAATTAACACTGAAATTGAGTCGCTATAGAATACTATGGGTTCTATAACTTCTCCTTCTAAATCGAGGAACGTTTCTACGGAAACGACAATATTTTCTTTTGGGAGGCGAGTATCCCCTTTCCGATGCACTATTCCATCTTTACTGCATCCCTCGCCCCTCACACTGACGAATTAACATGGAAGTGGTGTCGCTATGAAATACTATTGGTTCTATGACATCCCCTTCTAAATCGAGTAACGTTTCTATGGAAACGACAAGAGTTTCTTTTGGGAGGAGAGTATCTCCGTTCCGATTCACTATTCCTTCTTTACTGCATCCCTCGCTCCCTCCCATTGACGAATTGACACTGAAATTGATCGCTATGGAATACTATGTGTTCTATAACTTCTCCTTCTAAGTCGAGGAACGTTTCTACGGAAACGACAGTATTTTCTTTTGGGAGGCTAGTATCCCCTTTCCGATGCACTATTCCATCTTTACTGCATCCCTCGCCCCTCACACTGACGAATTAACACGGAAGTGGTGTCGCTATGAAATACTATTGGTTCTATGACTTCTCCTTCTAAATCGAGTGTGATTTCCCTAAATCACTCCCGGCAAATGCCGGGATCGTTCCTTTGAAAGGGCACGGCCGACTTCCTTCCCCGTCCTTCTCTAATCCGATGAGACCGATGACCTCGCTGTTTGGTCTCTTCCCCCAAACAATCCAATCCAATTCTAAATCGAGTAACGTTTCTATGGAAACGACAAGAGTTTCTTTTGGGCGGAGAGTATCTCCGTTCCGATTCACTATTCCTTCTTTACTGCATCCCTCGCTCCCTCCCATTGACGAATTAAAACTGAAATTGAGTCGCTATGGAATACTATGTGTTCTATAACTTCTCCTTCTAAATCGAGGAACGTTTCTACGGAAACGACAATATTTTCTTTTGGGAGGTGAGTATCCCCTTTCCGACGCACTATTCCATCTTTACTGCATCCCTCGCCCCTCACACTGACGAATTAACACGGAAGTGGTGACGCTATGAAATACTACTGGTTCTATGACATCTCCTTCTAAATCGAGTAACGTTTCTATGGAAACGACAAGAGTTTCTTTTGGGAGGAGAGTATCTCCGTTCCGATTCACCATTCCTTCTACACTGCATCCCTCGCTCCCTTCCATTGACGAATTAACACTGAAATTGAGTCGCTATGGAATACTATGTGTTCTATAACTTCTCCTTCTAAATCGAGGAACGTTTCTACGGAAACGACAATATTTTCTTTTGGGAGGCGAGTATCCCCTTTCCGATGCACTATTCCATCTTTACTGCATCCCTCGCCCTTCACACTGACGAATTAACATGGAAGTGGTGTCGCTATGAAATACTATTGGTTCTATGACATCTGCTTCTAAATCGAGTAACGTTTCTATGGAAACGACAAGAGTTTCTTTTGGGAGGAGAGTATCTCCGTTCCGATTCACTATTCCTTCTTTACTGCATCCCTCGCTCCCTCCCATTGACGAATTAACACTGAAATTGAGTCGCTATGGAATACTATGTGTTCTATAACTTCTCCTTCTAAATCGAGGAACGTTTCTACGGAAACGACAATATTTTCTTTTGGGAGGCGAGTATCCCCTTTCCGATGCACTATTCCATCTTTACTGCATCCCTCGCCCCTCACACTGACGAATTAACACGGAAGTGGTGTCGCTATGAAATACTATTGGTTCTATGACATCTCCTTCTAAATCGAGTAACGTTTCTATGGAAACGACAAGAGTTTCTTTTGGGAGGAGAGTATCTCCGTTCCGATTCACCATTCCTTCTTCACTGCATCCCTCGCTCCCTCCCATTGACGAATTAACACTGAAATTGAGTCGCTATGGAATACTATGTGTTCTATAACTTCTCCTTCTAAATCGAGTAACGTTTCTATTGAAACGACAAGAGTTTCTTTTGATAGGCGAGTATCCCCTTTCCGATGCACTATTCCAACTTTACTGCATCCCTCGCCCCTCACACTGACGAATTAACATGGAAGTGGTGTCGCTATGAAATACTATTGGTTCTATGACATCTCCTTCTACATCGAGTAACGTTTCAATGGAAACGACAAGAGTTTCTTTTGGGAGGAGAGTATCTCCGTTCCGATTCACTATTCCTTCTTTACTGCATCCCTCGCTCCCTCCCATTGACGAATTAACACTGAAATTGAGTCGCTATGGAATACTATGTGTTCTATAACTTCTCCTTCTAAATCGAGGAACGTTTCTACTGAAACGACAATATTTTCTTTTGGGAGGCGAGTATCCCCTTTCCGATGCACTATTCCAACTTTACTGCATTCCTCGCCCCTCACACTGACGAATTAACACGGAAGTGGTGTCGATATGAAACACTATTGGTTCTATGATATCTCCTACTAAATCGAGTAACGTTTCTATGGAAACGACAAGAGTTTCTTTTGGGAGGAGAGTATCTCCGTTCCGATTCACCATTCCTTCTACACTGCATCCCTCGCTCCCTTCCATTGACGAATTAACACTGAAATTGAGTCGCTATGGAATACTATGTGTTCTATAACTTCTCCTTCTAAATCGAGGAACGTTTCTACGGAAACGACAATATTTTCTTTTGGGAGGCGAGTATCCCCTTTCCGATGCACTATTCCATCTTTACTGCATCCCTCGCCCCTCACACTGACGAATTAACAAGGAAGTGGTGTCGCTATGAAATACTATTGGTTCTATGACATCTCCTTCTAAATCGAGTAAGTTTCTATGGAAACGACAAGAGTTTCTTTTGGGAGGAGAGTATCTCCGTTCCGATTCACTATTCCTTCTTTACTGCATCCCTCGCTCCCTCCCTTTGACGAATTAACACTGAAATTGAGTCGCTATGGAATACTATGTGTTCTATAACTTCTCCTTCTAAATCGAGTAACGTTTCTATGGAAACGACAAGAGTTGTTTTTGATAGGCGAGTATCCCCTTTCCGATGCACTATTCCAACTTTACTGCATTCCTCGCCCCTCACACTGACGAATTAACATGGAAGTGGTGTCGCTATGAAATACAATTGGTTCTATGACATCTCCTTCTAAATCGAGTAACGTTCCTATGGAAACGACAAGAGTTTCTTTTAGGAGGAGAGTATCTCCGTTCCGATTCACTATTCCTTCTTTACAGCATCCCTCGCTCCCTCTCACAGACAAATTAACACTGAAATTGAGTCGCTATGGAATACTATGTGTTCTATAACTTCTCCTTCTAAATCGAGGAACGTTTCTACGGAAACGACAATATTTTCTTTTGGGAGGCGAGTATCCCCTTTCCGATGCACTATTCCATCTTTACTGCATCCCTCGCCACTCACACTGACGAATTAACACGGAAGTGGTGTCGATATGAAACACTATTGGTTCTATGATATCTCCTACTAAATCGAGTAACGTTTCTATGGAAACGACAAGAGTTTCTTTTGGGAGGAGAGTATCTCCGTTCCGATTCACCATTCCTTCTACACTGCATCCCTCGCTCCCTTCCATTGAAGAATTAACACTGAAATTGAGTCGCTATGGAATACTATGTGTTCTATAACTTCTCCTTCTAAATCGAGGAACGTTTCTACGGAAACGACAATATTTTCTTTTGGGAGGCGAGTATCCCCTTTCCGATGCACTATTCCATCTTTACTGCATCCCTCGCCCCTCACACTGACGAATTAACATGGAAGTGGTGTCGCTATGAAATACTATTGGTTCTATGACATCTCCTTCTAAATCGAGTAACGTTTCTATGGAAACGACAAGAGTTTCTTTTGGGAGGAGAGTATCTCCGTTCCGATTCACTATTCCTTCTTTACTGCATCCCTCGCTCCCTCCCATTGACGATTTAACACTGAAATTGAGTCGCTATGGAATACTATGTGTTCTATAACTTCTCCTTCTAAATCGAGGAACGTTTCTACGGAAACGACAATATTTTCTTTTGGGAGGCGAGTATCCCCTTTCCGATGCACTATTCCATCTTTACTGCATCCCTCGCCCCTCACACTGACGAATTAACACGGAAGAGGTGTCGCTATGAAATACTATTGGTTCTATGACATCTCCTTCTAAATCGAGTAACGTTTCTATGGAAACGACAAGAGTTTCTTTTGGGAGGAGAGTATCTCCGTTCCGATTCACCATTCCTTCTTCACTGCATCCCTCGCTCCCTCCCATTGACGAATTAACACTGAAATTGAGTCGCTATGGAATACTATGTGTTCTATAACTTCTCCTTCTAAATCGAGTAACGTTTCTATTGAAACGACAAGAGTTTCTTTTGATAGGCGAGTATCCCCTTTCCGATGCACTATTCCAACTTTACTGCATTCCTTGCCCCTCACACTGACGAATTAACATGGAAGTGGTGTCGCTACGAAATACTATTGGTTCTATGACATCTCCTTCTAAATCGAGTAACGTTTCTATGGAAACGACAAGAGTTTCTTTTGGGAGGAGTGTATCTCCGTTCCGATTCACTATTCCTTCTTTACTGCATCCCTCGCTCCCTCCCATTGACGAATTAACACTGAAATTGAGTCGCTATGGAATACTATGTGATCTATAACTTCTCCTTCTAAATCGAGGAACGTTTCTACGGAAACGACAATATTTTCTTTTGGGAGGCGAGTATCCCCTTTCCGATGCACTATTCCATCTTTACTGCATCCCTCGACCCTCACACTGACGAATTAACACGGAAGTGGTGTCGCTATGAAATACTATTGGTTGTATGACTTCTCCTTCTAAATCGAGTAACGTTTCTATGGAAACGACAAGAATTTCTTTTGGGAGGAGAGTATCTCCGTTCCGATTCACTATTCCTTCTTTACTGCATCCCTCGCTCCCTCCCATTGACGAATTAACACTGAAATTGAGTCGCTATGGAATACTATGTGATCTATAACTTCTCCTTCTAAATCGAGGAACGTTTCTACGGAAACGACAATATTTTCTTTTGGGAGGCGAGTATCCCCTTTCCGATGCACTATTCCATCTTTACTGCATCCCTCGCCCCTCACACTGACGAATTAACACGGAAGAGGTGTCGCTATGAAATACTATTGGTTCTATGACATCTCCTTCTAAATCGAGTAACGTTTCTATGGAAACGACAAGAGTTTCTTTTGGGAGGAGAGTATCTCCGTTCCGATTCACTATTCCTTCTTTACTGCATCCCTCGCTCCCTCCCATTGACAAATTAACACTGAAATTGAGTCGCTATGGAATACTATGTGTTCTATAACTTCTCCTTCTAAATCGAGGAACGTTTCTACGGAAACGACAATATTTTCTTTTGGGAGGCGAGCATCCCCTTTCCGATGCACTATTCCATGTTTACTGCATCCCTCGCCCCTCACACTGACGAATTAACACGGAAGTGGTGTCGCTATGAAATACTATTGGTTCTATGACATCTCCTTCTAAATCGAGTAACGTTTCTATGGAAACGACAAGAGTTTCTTTTGGGAGGAGAGTATCTCCGTTCCGATTCACCATTCCTTCTTCACTGCATCCCTCGCTCCCTCCCATTGACGAATTAACACTGAAATTGAGTCGCTATAGAATACTATGTGTTCTATAACTTCTCCTTCTAAATCGAGGAGCGTTTCTACGGAAACGACAATATTTTCTTTTGGGAGGTGAGTATCCCCTTTCCGACGCACTATTCCATCTTTACTGCATCCCTCGCCCCTCACACTGACGAATTAACACGGAAGTGGTGTCGCTATGAAATACTATTGGTTCTATGACATCTCCTTCTAAATCGAGTAACGTTTCTATGGAAACGACAAGAGTTTCTTTTGGGAGGAGAGTATCTCCGTTCCGATTCACCATTCCTTCTACACTGCATCCCTCGCTCCCTTCCATTGTCGAATTAACACTGAAATTGAGTCGCTATGGAATACTATGTGTTCTATAAGTTCTCCTTCTAAATCGAGGAACGTTTCTACGGAAACGACATTATTTTCTTTTGGGAGGCGGGTATCCCCTTTCCGATGCACTATTCCATCTTTACTGCATCCCTCGCTCCCTCCCATTGACGAATTAACACTGAAATTGAGTCGCTATAGAATACTATGTGTTCTATAACTTCTTCTTCTAAATCGAGGAACGTTTCTACGGAAACGACAATATTTTCTTTTGGGAGGCGAGTATCCCCTTTCCGATGCACTATTCCATCTT
The DNA here is from genome assembly GCF_021461385.2 of Schistocerca piceifrons. Taxonomy (NCBI): domain Eukaryota; kingdom Metazoa; phylum Arthropoda; class Insecta; order Orthoptera; family Acrididae; genus Schistocerca; species Schistocerca piceifrons. The sequence continues at coordinate 243,108 of NW_025728216.1, read as the reverse complement.
TACTGCATCCCTCGCCCCTCACACTGACGAATTAACATGGAAGTGGTGTCGCTATGAAATACTATTGGTTCTATGACATCCCCTTCTAAATCGAGTAACGTTTCTAAGGAAACGACAAGAGTTTCTTTTGGGAGGGGAGTATCTCCGTTCCGATTCACTATTCCTTCTTTACTGCATCCCTCGCTCCCTCCCATTGACGAATTGACACTGAAATTGATCGCTATGGAATACTATGTGTTCTATAACTTCTCCTTCTGAGTCGAGGAACGTTTCTACGGAAACGACAATATTTTGTTTTGGGAGGCGAGTATCCCCTTTCCGATGCACTATTCCATCTTTACTGCATCCCTCGCTCCCTCCCATTGACGAATTAACACTGAAATAGAGTCGCTATGGAATACTATGTGATCTATAACTTCTCCTTCTAAATCGAGGAACGTTTCTACGGAAACGACAGTATTTTCTTTTGGGAGGCTAGTATCCCCTTTCCGATGCACTATTCCATCTTTACTGCATCCCTCGCCCCTCACACTGACGAATTAACACGGAAGTGGTGTCGCTATGAAATTCTATTGGTTCTATGACTTCTCCTTCTAAATCGAGTGTGATTTCCCTAAATCACTCCAGGCAAATGCCGGGATCGTTCCTTTGAAAGGGCACGGCCGACTTCCTTCCCCGTCCTTCTCTAATCCGATGAGACCGATGACCTCGCTGTTTGGTCTCTTCCCCCAAACAATCCAATCCAATTCTAATTCGAGTAACGTTTCTATGGAAACGACAAGAGTTTCTTTTGGGCGGAGAGTATCTCCGTTCCGATTCACTATTCCTTCTTTACTGCATCCCTCGCTCCCTCCCATTGACGAATTAAAACAGAAATTGAGTCGCTATGGAATACTATGTGTTCTATAACTTCTCCTTCTAAATCGAGGAACGTTTCTACGGAAACGACAATATTTTCTTTTGGGAGGTGAGTATCCCCTTTCCGACGCACTATTCCATCTTTACTGCATCCCTCGCCCCTCACACTGACGAATTAACACGGAAGTGGTGTCGCTATGAAATACTATTGGTTCTATGACATCTCCTTCTAAATCGAGTAACGTTTCTATGGAAACGACAAGAGTTTCTTTTGGGAGGAGAGTATCTCCGTTCCGATTCACCATTCCTTCTACACTGCATCCCTCGCTCCCTTCCATTGTCGAATTAACACTGAAATTGAGTCGCTATGGAATACTATGTGTTCTATAACTTCTCCTTCTAAATCGAGGAACGTTTCTACGGAAACGACAATATTTTCTTTTGGGAGGCGAGTATCCCCTTTCCGATGCACTATTCCATCTTTACTGCATCCCTCGCCATTCACACTGACGAATTAACATGGAAGTGGTGTCGCTATGAAATACTATTGGTTCTATGACATCTGCTTCTAAATCGAGTAACGTTTCTATGGAAACGACAAGAGTTTCTTTTGGGAGGAGAGTATCTCCGTTCCGATTCACTATTCCTTCTTTACTGCATCCCTCGCTCCCTCCCATTGACGAATTAACACTGAAATTGAGTCGCTATGGAATACTATGTGTTCTATAACTTCTCCTTCTAAATCGAGGAACGTTTCTACGGAAACGACAATATTTTCTTTTGGGAGGCGAGTATCCCCTTTCCGATGCACTATTCCAACTTTACTGCATTCCTCGCCCCTCACACTGACGAATTAACATGGAAGTGGTGTCGCTATGAAATACTATTGGTTCTATGACATCTCCTTCTAAATCGAGTAACGTTTCTATGGAAACGACAAGAGTTTCTTTTGGGAGGAGAGTATCTCCGTTCCGATTCACCATTCCTTCTACACTGCATCCCTCGCTCCCTTCCATTGTCGAATTAACACTGAAATTGAGTCGCTATGGAATACTATGTGTTCTATAAGTTCTCCTTCTAAATCGAGGAACGTTTCTACGGAAACGACATTATTTTCTTTTGGGAGGCGAGTATCCCCTTTCCGATGCACTATTCCATCTTTACTGCATCCCTCGCTCCCTCCCATTGACGAATTAACACTGAAATTGAGTCGCTATAGAATACTATGTGTTCTATAACTTCTTCTTCTAAATCGAGGAACGTTTCTACGGAAACGACAATATTTTCTTTTGGGAGGCGAGTATCCCCTTTCCGATGCACTATTCCATCTTTACTGCATCCCTCGCCCCTCACACTGACGAATTAACATGGAAGTGGTGTCGCTATGAAATACTATTGGTTCTATGACATCCCCTTCTAAATCGAGTAACGTTTCTAAGGAAACGACAAGAGTTTCTTTTGGGAGGAGAGTATCTCCGTTCCGATTCACTATTCCTTCTTTACTGCATCCCTCGCTCCCTCCCATTGACGAATTGACACTGAAATTGATCGCTATGGAATACTATGTGTTCTATAACTTCTCCTTCTGAGTCGAGGAACGTTTCTACGGAAACGACAATATTTTGTTTTGGGAGGCGAGTATCCCCTTTCCGATGCACTATTCCATCTTTACTGCATCCCTCGCTCCCTCCCATTGACGAATTAACACTGAAATAGAGTCGCTATGGAATACTATGTGATCTATAACTTCTCCTTCTAAATCGAGGAACGTTTCTACGGAAACGACAGTATTTTCTTTTGGGAGGCTAGTATCCCCTTTCCGATGCACTATTCCATCTTTACTGCATCCCTCGCCCCTCACACTGACGAATTAACACGGAAGTGGTGTCGCTATGAAATTCTATTGGTTCTATGACTTCTCCTTCTAAATCGAGTGTGATTTCCCTAAATCACTCCAGGCAAATGCCGGGATCGTTCCTTTGAAAGGGCACGGCCGACTTCCTTCCCCGTCCTTCTCTAATCCGATGAGACCGATGACCTCGCTGTTTGGTCTCTTCCCCCAAACAATCCAATCCAATTCTAATTCGAGTAACGTTTCTATGGAAACGACAAGAGTTTCTTTTGGGCGGAGAGTATCTCCGTTCCGATTCACTATTCCTTCTTTACTGCATCCCTCGCTCCCTCCCATTGACGAATTAAAACAGAAATTGAGTCGCTATGGAATACTATGTGTTCTATAACTTCTCCTTCTAAATCGAGGAACGTTTCTACGGAAACGACAATATTTTCTTTTGGGAGGTGAGTATCCCCTTTCCGACGCACTATTCCATCTTTACTGCATCCCTCGCCCCTCACACTGACGAATTAACACGGAAGTGGTGTCGCTATGAAATACTATTGGTTCTATGACATCTCCTTCTAAATCGAGTAACGTTTCTATGGAAACGACAAGAGTTTCTTTTGGGAGGAGAGTATCTCCGTTCCGATTCACCATTCCTTCTACACTGCATCCCTCGCTCCCTTCCATTGTCGAATTAACACTGAAATTGAGTCGCTATGGAATACTATGTGTTCTATAACTTCTCCTTCTAAATCGAGGAACGTTTCTACGGAAACGACAATATTTTCTTTTGGGAGGCGAGTATCCCCTTTCCGATGCACTATTCCATCTTTACTGCATCCCTCGCCCCTCACACTGACGAATTAACACGGAAGTGGTGTCGCTATGAAATACTATTGGTTCTATGACATCTCCTTCTACATCGAGTAACGTTTCAATGGAAACGACAAGAGTTTCTTTTGGGAGGAGAGTATCTCCGTTCCGATTCACTATTCCTTCTTTACTGCATCCCTCGCTCCCTCCCATTGACGAATTAACACTGAAATTGAGTCGCTATGGAATACTATGTGTTCTATAACTTCTCCTTCTAAATCGAGGAACGTTTCTACGGAAACGACAATATTTTCTTTTGGGAGGCGAGTATCCCCTTTCCGATGCACTATTCCAACTTTACTGCATTCCTCGCCCCTCACACTGACGAATTAACATGGAAGTGGTGTCGCTATGAAATACTATTGGTTCTATGACATCTCCTTGTAAATCGAGTAACGTTCCTATGGAAACGACAAGAGTTTCTTTTGGGAGGAGAGTATCTCCGTTCCGATTCACTATTCCTTCTTTACTGCATCCCTCGCTCCCTCCCTTTGACGAATTAACACTGAAATTGAGTCGCTATGGAATACTATGTGTTCTATAACTTCTCCTTCTAAATCGAGTAACGTTTCTATGGAAACGACAAGAGTTTCTTTTGATAGGCGAGTATCCCCTTTCCGATGCACTATTCCAACTTTACTGCATTCCTCGCCCCTCACACTGACGAATTAACATGGAAGTGGTGTCGCTATGAAATACTATTGGTTCTATGACATCTCCTTCTAAATCGAGTAACGTTCCTATGGAAACGACAAGAGTTTCTTTTGGGAGGAGAGTATCTCCGTTCCGATTCACTATTCCTTCTTTACAGCATCCCTCGCTCCCTCCCATTGCAAATTAACACTGAAATTGAGTCGCTATGGAATACTATGTGTTCTATAACTTCTCCTTCTAAATCGAGGAACGTTTCTACGGAAACGACAATATTTTCTTTTGGGAGGCGAGTATCCCCTTTCCGATGCACTATTCCATCTTTACTGCATCCCTCGCCACTCACACTGACGAATTAACACGGAAGTGGTGTCGATATGAAACACTATTGGTTCTATGATATCTCCTAGTAAATCGAGTAACGTTTCTATGGAAACGACAAGAGTTTCTTTTGGGAGGAGAGTATCTCCGTTCCGATTCACCATTCCTTCTACACTGCATCCCTCGCTCCCTTCCATTGACGAATTAACACTGAAATTGAGTCGCTATGGAATACTATGTGTTCTATAACTTCTCCTTCTAAATCGAGGAACGCTTCTACGGAAACGACAATATTTTCTTTTGGGAGGCGAGTATCCCCTTTCCGATGCACTATTCCATCTTTACTGCATCCCTCGCCCCTCACACTGACGAATTAACATGGAAGTGGTGTCGCTATGAAATACTATTGGTTCTATGACATCTCCTTCTAAATCGAGTAACGTTTCTATGGAAACGACAAGAGTTTCTTTTGGGAGGAGAGTATCTCCGTTCCGATTCACTATTCCTTCTTTACTGCATCCCTCGCTCCCTCCCATTGACGATTTAACACTGAAATTGAGTCGCTATGGAATACTATGTGTTCTATAACTTCTCCTTCTAAATCGAGGAACGTTTCTACGGAAACGACAATATTTTCTTTTGGGAGGCGAGTATCCCCTTTCCGATGCACTATTTCATCTTTACTGCATCCCTCGCCCCTCACACTGACGAATTAACACGGAAGAGGTGTCGCTATGAAATACTATTGGTTCTATGACATCTCCTTCTAAATCGAGTAACGTTTCTATGGAAACGACAAGAGTTTCTTTTGGGAGGAGAGTATCTCCGTTCCGATTCACCATTCCTTCTTCACTGCATCCCTCGCTCCCTCCCATTGACGAATTAACACTGAAATTGAGTCGCTATGGAATACTATGTGTTCTATAACTTCTCCTTCTAAATCGAGTAACGTTTCTATGGAAACGACAATATTTTCTTTTGGGAGGCGAGTATCCCCTTTCCGATGCACTATTCCATCTTTACTGCATCCCTCGCCCCTCACACTGACGAATTAACACGGATGTGGTGTCGCTATGAGATACTATTGGTTCTATGACTTCTCCTTCTAAATCGAGTAACGTTTCTATGGAAACGACAAGAGTTTCTTTTGGGAGGAGAGTATCTCCGTTCCGATTCACTATTCCTTCTTTACTGCATCCCTCGCTCCCTCCCATTGACGAATTAACACTGAAATTGAGTCGCTATGGAATACTATGTGATCTATAACTTCTCCTTCTAAATCGAGGAACGTTTCTACGGAAACGACAATATTTTCTTTTGGGAGGCGAGTATCCCCTTTCCGATGCACTATTCCATCTTTACTGCATCCCTCGCCCCTCACACTGACGAATTAACACGGAAGAGGTGTCGCTATGAAATACTATTGGTTCTATGACATCTCCTTCTAAATCGAGTAACGTTTCTATGGAAACGACAAGAGTTTCTTTTGGGAGCAGAGTATCTCCGTTCCGATTCACTATTCCTTCTTTACTGCATCCCTCGCTCCCTCCCATTGACGAATTAACACTGAAATTGAGTCGCTATGGAATACTATGTGTTCTATAACTTCTCCTTCTAAATCGAGGAACGTTTCTACGGAAACGACAATATTTTCTTTTGGGAGGCGAGTATCCCCTTTCCGATGCACTATTCCAACTTTACTGCATTCCTCGCCCCTCACACTGACGAATTAACATGAAAGTGGTGTCGCTATGAAATACTATTGGTTCTATGACATCTCCTTCTAAATCGAGTAACGTTTCTATGGAAACGACAAGAGTTTCTTTTGGGAGGAGAGTATCTCCGTTCCGATTCACCATTCCTTCTACACTGCATCCCTCGCTCCCTTCCATTGTCGAATTAACACTGAAATTGAGTCGCTATGGAATACTATGTGTTCTATAAGTTCTCCTTCTAAATCGAGGAACGTTTCTACGGAAACGACATTATTTTCTTTTGGGAGGCGAGTATCCCCTTTCCGATGCACTATTCCATCTTTACTGCATCCCTCGCTCCCTCCCATTGACGAATTAACACTGAAATTGAGTCGCTATAGAATACTATGTGTTCTATAACTTCTTCTTCTAAATCGAGGAACGTTTCTACGGAAACGACAATATTTTCTTTTGGGAGGCGAGTATCCCCTTTCCGATGCACTATTCCATCTTTACTGCATCCCTCGCCCCTCACACTGACGAATTAACATGGAAGTGGTGTCGCTATGAAATACTATTGGTTCTATGACATCCCCTTCTAAATCGAGTAACGTTTCTAAGGAAACGACAAGAGTTTCTTTTGGGAGGAGAGTATCTCCGTTCCGATTCACTATTCCTTCTTTACTGCATCCCTCGCTCCCTCCCATTGACGAATTGACACTGAAATTGATCGCTATGGAATACTATGTGTTCTATAACTTCTCCTTCTGAGTCGAGGAACGTTTCTACGGAAACGACAATATTTTGTTTTGGGAGGCGAGTATCCCCTTTCCGATGCACTATTCCATCTTTACTGCATCCCTCGCTCCCTCCCATTGACGAATTAACACTGAAATAGAGTCGCTATGGAATACTATGTGATCTATAACTTCTCCTTCTAAATCGAGGAACGTTTCTACGGAAACGACAGTATTTTCTTTTGGGAGGCTAGTATCCCCTTTCCGATGCACTATTCCATCTTTACTGCATCCCTCGCCCCTCACACTGACGAATTAACACGGAAGTGGTGTCGCTATGAAATTCTATTGGTTCTATGACTTCTCCTTCTAAATCGAGTGTGATTTCCCTAAATCACTCCAGGCAAATGCCGGGATCGTTCCTTTGAAAGGGCACGGCCGACTTCCTTCCCCGTCCTTCTCTAATCCGATGAGACCGATGACCTCGCTGTTTGGTCTCTTCCCCCAAACAATCCAATCCAATTCTAATTCGAGTAACGTTTCTATGGAAACGACAAGAGTTTCTTTTGGGCGGAGAGTATCTCCGTTCCGATTCACTATTCCTTCTTTACTGCATCCCTCGCTCCCTCCCATTGACGAATTAAAACAGAAATTGAGTCGCTATGGAATACTATGTGTTCTATAACTTCTCCTTCTAAATCGAGGAACGTTTCTACGGAAACGACAATATTTTCTTTTGGGAGGTGAGTATCCCCTTTCCGACGCACTATTCCATCTTTACTGCATCCCTCGCCCCTCACACTGACGAATTAACACGGAAGTGGTGTCGCTATGAAATACTATTGGTTCTATGACATCTCCTTCTAAATCGAGTAACGTTTCTATGGAAACGACAAGAGTTTCTTTTGGGAGGAGAGTATCTCCGTTCCGATTCACCATTCCTTCTACACTGCATCCCTCGCTCCCTTCCATTGTCGAATTAACACTGAAATTGAGTCGCTATGGAATACTATGTGTTCTATAACTTCTCCTTCTAAATCGAGGAACGTTTCTACGGAAACGACAATATTTTCTTTTGGGAGGCGAGTATCCCCTTTCCGATGCACTATTCCATCTTTACTGCATCCCTCGCCATTCACACTGACGAATTAACATGGAAGTGGTGTCGCTATGAAATACTATTGGTTCTATGACATCTGCTTCTAAATCGAGTAACGTTTCTATGGAAACGACAAGAGTTTCTTTTGGGAGGAGAGTATCTCCGTTCCGATTCACTATTCCTTCTTTACTGCATCCCTCGCTCCCTCCCATTGACGAATTAACACTGAAATTGAGTCGCTATGGAATACTATGTGTTCTATAACTTCTCCTTCTAAATCGAGGAACGTTTCTACGGAAACGACAATATTTTCTTTTGGGAGGCGAGTATCCCCTTTCCGATGCACTATTCCAACTTTACTGCATTCCTCGCCCCTCACACTGACGAATTAACATGGAAGTGGTGTCGCTATGAAATACTATTGGTTCTATGACATCTCCTTCTAAATCGAGTAACGTTTCTATGGAAACGACAAGAGTTTCTTTTGGGAGGAGAGTATCTCCGTTCCGATTCACCATTCCTTCTACACTGCATCCCTCGCTCCCTTCCATTGTCGAATTAACACTGAAATTGAGTCGCTATGGAATACTATGTGTTCTATAAGTTCTCCTTCTAAATCGAGGAACGTTTCTACGGAAACGACATTATTTTCTTTTGGGAGGCGAGTATCCCCTTTCCGATGCACTATTCCATCTTTACTGCATCCCTCGCTCCCTCCCATTGACGAATTAACACTGAAATTGAGTCGCTATAGAATACTATGTGTTCTATAACTTCTTCTTCTAAATCGAGGAACGTTTCTACGGAAACGACAATATTTTCTTTTGGGAGGCGAGTATCCCCTTTCCGATGCACTATTCCATCTTTACTGCATCCCTCGCCCCTCACACTGACGAATTAACATGGAAGTGGTGTCGCTATGAAATACTATTGGTTCTATGACATCCCCTTCTAAATCGAGTAACGTTTCTAAGGAAACGACAAGAGTTTCTTTTGGGAGGAGAGTATCTCCGTTCCGATTCACTATTCCTTCTTTACTGCATCCCTCGCTCCCTCCCATTGACGAATTGACACTGAAATTGATCGCTATGGAATACTATGTGTTCTATAACTTCTCCTTCTGAGTCGAGGAACGTTTCTACGGAAACGACAATATTTTGTTTTGGGAGGCGAGTATCCCCTTTCCGATGCACTATTCCATCTTTACTGCATCCCTCGCTCCCTCCCATTGACGAATTAACACTGAAATAGAGTCGCTATGGAATACTATGTGATCTATAACTTCTCCTTCTAAATCGAGGAACGTTTCTACGGAAACGACAGTATTTTCTTTTGGGAGGCTAGTATCCCCTTTCCGATGCACTATTCCATCTTTACTGCATCCCTCGCCCCTCACACTGACGAATTAACACGGAAGTGGTGTCGCTATGAAATTCTATTGGTTCTATGACTTCTCCTTCTAAATCGAGTGTGATTTCCCTAAATCACTCCAGGCAAATGCCGGGATCGTTCCTTTGAAAGGGCACGGCCGACTTCCTTCCCCGTCCTTCTCTAATCCGATGAGACCGATGACCTCGCTGTTTGGTCTCTTCCCCCAAACAATCCAATCCAATTCTAATTCGAGTAACGTTTCTATGGAAACGACAAGAGTTTCTTTTGGGCGGAGAGTATCTCCGTTCCGATTCACTATTCCTTCTTTACTGCATCCCTCGCTCCCTCCCATTGACGAATTAAAACAGAAATTGAGTCGCTATGGAATACTATGTGTTCTATAACTTCTCCTTCTAAATCGAGGAACGTTTCTACGGAAACGACAATATTTTCTTTTGGGAGGTGAGTATCCCCTTTCCGACGCACTATTCCATCTTTACTGCATCCCTCGCCCCTCACACTGACGAATTAACACGGAAGTGGTGTCGCTATGAAATACTATTGGTTCTATGACATCTCCTTCTAAATCGAGTAACGTTTCTATGGAAACGACAAGAGTTTCTTTTGGGAGGAGAGTATCTCCGTTCCGATTCACCATTCCTTCTACACTGCATCCCTCGCTCCCTTCCATTGTCGAATTAACACTGAAATTGAGTCGCTATGGAATACTATGTGTTCTATAACTTCTCCTTCTAAATCGAGGAACGTTTCTACGGAAACGACAATATTTTCTTTTGGGAGGCGAGTATCCCCTTTCCGATGCACTATTCCATCTTTACTGCATCCCTCGCCCCTCACACTGACGAATTAACACGGAAGTGGTGTCGCTATGAAATACTATTGGTTCTATGACATCTCCTTCTACATCGAGTAACGTTTCAATGGAAACGACAAGAGTTTCTTTTGGGAGGAGAGTATCTCCGTTCCGATTCACTATTCCTTCTTTACTGCATCCCTCGCTCCCTCCCATTGACGAATTAACACTGAAATTGAGTCGCTATGGAATACTATGTGTTCTATAACTTCTCCTTCTAAATCGAGGAACGTTTCTACGGAAACGACAATATTTTCTTTTGGGAGGCGAGTATCCCCTTTCCGATGCACTATTCCAACTTTACTGCATTCCTCGCCCCTCACACTGACGAATTAACATGGAAGTGGTGTCGCTATGAAATACTATTGGTTCTATGACATCTCCTTGTAAATCGAGTAACGTTCCTATGGAAACGACAAGAGTTTCTTTTGGGAGGAGAGTATCTCCGTTCCGATTCACTATTCCTTCTTTACTGCATCCCTCGCTCCCTCCCTTTGACGAATTAACACTGAAATTGAGTCGCTATGGAATACTATGTGTTCTATAACTTCTCCTTCTAAATCGAGTAACGTTTCTATGGAAACGACAAGAGTTTCTTTTGATAGGCGAGTATCCCCTTTCCGATGCACTATTCCAACTTTACTGCATTCCTCGCCCCTCACACTGACGAATTAACATGGAAGTGGTGTCGCTATGAAATACTATTGGTTCTATGACATCTCCTTCTAAATCGAGTAACGTTCCTATGGAAACGACAAGAGTTTCTTTTGGGAGGAGAGTATCTCCGTTCCGATTCACTATTCCTTCTTTACAGCATCCCTCGCTCCCTCCCATTGCAAATTAACACTGAAATTGAGTCGCTATGGAATACTATGTGTTCTATAACTTCTCCTTCTAAATCGAGGAACGTTTCTACGGAAACGACAATATTTTCTTTTGGGAGGCGAGTATCCCCTTTCCGATGCACTATTCCATCTTTACTGCATCCCTCGCCACTCACACTGACGAATTAACACGGAAGTGGTGTCGATATGAAACACTATTGGTTCTATGATATCTCCTAGTAAATCGAGTAACGTTTCTATGGAAACGACAAGAGTTTCTTTTGGGAGGAGAGTATCTCCGTTCCGATTCACCATTCCTTCTACACTGCATCCCTCGCTCCCTTCCATTGACGAATTAACACTGAAATTGAGTCGCTATGGAATACTATGTGTTCTATAACTTCTCCTTCTAAATCGAGGAACGTTTCTACGGAAACGACAATATTTTCTTTTGGGAGGCGAGTATCCCCTTTCCGATGCACTATTCCATCTTTACTGCATCCCTCGCCCCTCACACTGACGAATTAACATGGAAGTGGTGTCGCTATGAAATACTATTGGTTCTATGACATCTCCTTCTAAATCGAGTAACGTTTCTATGGAAACGACAAGAGTTTCTTTTGGGAGGAGAGTATCTCCGTTCCGATTCACTATTCCTTCTTTACTGCATCCCTCGCTCCCTCCCATTGACGATTTAACACTGAAATTGAGTCGCTATGGAATACTATGTGTTCTATAACTTCTCCTTCTAAATCGAGGAACGTTTCTACGGAAACGACAATATTTTCTTTTGGGAGGCGAGTATCCCCTTTCCGATGCACTATTTCATCTTTACTGCATCCCTCGCCCCTCACACTGACGAATTAACACGGAAGAGGTGTCGCTATGAAATACTATTGGTTCTATGACATCTCCTTCTAAATCGAGTAACGTTTCTATGGAAACGACAAGAGTTTCTTTTGGGAGGAGAGTATCTCCGTTCCGATTCACCATTCCTTCTTCACTGCATCCCTCGCTCCCTCCCATTGACGAATTAACACTGAAATTGAGTCGCTATGGAATACTATGTGTTCTATAACTTCTCCTTCTAAATCGAGTAACGTTTCTATGGAAACGACAATATTTTCTTTTGGGAGGCGAGTATCCCCTTTCCGATGCACTATTCCATCTTTACTGCATCCCTCGCCCCTCACACTGACGAATTAACACGGATGTGGTGTCGCTATGAGATACTATTGGTTCTATGACTTCTCCTTCTAAATCGAGTAACGTTTCTATGGAAACGACAAGAGTTTCTTTTGGGAGGAGAGTATCTCCGTTCCGATTCACTATTCCTTCTTTACTGCATCCCTCGCTCCCTCCCATTGACGAATTAACACTGAAATTGAGTCGCTATGGAATACTATGTGATCTATAACTTCTCCTTCTAAATCGAGGAACGTTTCTACGGAAACGACAATATTTTCTTTTGGGAGGCGAGTATCCCCTTTCCGATGCACTATTCCATCTTTACTGCATCCCTCGCCCCTCACACTGACGAATTAACACGGAAGAGGTGTCGCTATGAAATACTATTGGTTCCATGACATCTCCTTCTAAATCGAGTAACGTTTCTATGGAAACGACAAGAGTTTCTTTTGGGAGGAGAGTATCTCCGTTCCGATTCACTATTCCTTCTTTACTGCATCCCTCGCTCCCTCCCATTGACGAATTAACACTGAAATTGAGTCGCTATGGAATACTATGTGTTCTATAACTTCTCCTTCTAAATCGAGGAACGTTTCTACGGAAACGACAATATTTTCTTTTGGGAGGCGAGTATCCCGTTTCCGATGCACTATTCCATCTTTACTGCATCCCTCGCCCCTCACACTGACGAATTAACACGGAAGTGGTGTCGCTATGAAATACTATTGGTTCTATGACATCTCCTTCTAAATCGAGTAACGTTTCTATGGAAATGACAAGAGTTTCTTTTGGGAGGAGAGTATCTCCGTTCCGATTCACCATTCCTTCTTCACTGCATCCCTCGCTCCCTCCCATTGACGAATTAACACTGGAATTGAGTCGCTATAGAATACTATGTGCTCTATAAGTTCTCCTTCTCAATCGAGTAACGTTACTATGGAAACGACAAGAGTTTCTTTTGATAGGCGAGTATCCCCTTTCCGATGCACTATTCCAATGTTACTGCATTCCTCGCCCCTCACACTGACGAATTAACATGGAATTGGTGTCGCTATTAAATACTATTGGTTCTATGACATCTCCTTCTAAATCGAGTAACGTTTCTATGGAAACGACAAGAGTTTCTTTTGGGAGGAGAGTATCTCCGTTCCGATTCACTATTCCTTCTTTACTGCATCCCTCGCTCCCTCCCATTGACGAATTAACACTGAAATTGAGTCGCTATGGAATACTATGTGTTCTATAACTTCTCCTTCTAAATCGAGGAACGTTTCTACGGAAACGACAATATTTTCTTTTGGGAGGCGAGTATCCATTTCCGATGCAATATTCCATCTTTACTGCACCCCTCGCCCCTCACACTGACGAATTAACACGGAAGTGGTGTCGCTATGAAATACTATTGGTTCTATGACATCTCCTTCTAAATCGAGTAACGTTTCTATGGAAACGACAAGAGTTTCTTTTGGGAGGAGAGTATCTCCGTTCCGATTCACCATTCCTTCTTCACTGCATCCCTCGCTCCTTCCCATTGACGAATTAACACTGAAATTGAGTCGCTATAGAATACTATGTGTTCTATAAGTTCTCCTTCTGAATCGAGTAACGTTTCTATGGAAACGACAAGAGTTTCTTTTGATAGGCGAGTATCCCCTTTCCGATGCACTATTCCAATGTTACTGCATTCCTCGCCCCTCACACTGACGAATTAACATGGAAGTGGTGTCGCTAATAAATACTATTGGTTCTATGACATCTCCTTCTAAATCGAGTAACGTTTCTATGGAAACGACAAGAGTTTCTTTTGGGAGGAGAGTATCTCCGTTCCGATTCACTATGCCTTCTTTACTGCATCCCTCGCTCCCTCCCATTGACGAATTAACACTGAAATTTAGTCGCTATGGAATACTATGTGTTCTATAACTTCTCCTTCTAAATCGAGGAACGTTTCTACGGAAACGACAATATTTTCTTTTGGGAGGCGAGTATCCCCTTTCCGATGCACTATTCCATGTTTACTGCATCCCTCGCCCCTCACACTGACGAATTAACACGGAAGTGGTGTCGCTATGAAATACTATTGGTTCTATGACTTCTCCTTCTAAATCGAGTAACGTTTCTATGGAAACGACAAGAGTTTCTTTTGGGAGGAGAGTATCTCCGTTCCGATTCACTATTCCTTCTTTACTGCATCCCTCGCTCCCTCCCATTGACGAATTAACACTGAAATTGAGTCGCTATGGATTACTATGTGTTCTATAACTTCTCCTTCTAAATCGAGGAACGTTTCTACATAAACGACAATATTATCTTTTGGGAGGCGAGTATCCCCTTTCCGATGCACTATTCCATCTTTACTGCATCCCTCGCCCCTCACACTGACGAATTAACACGGAAGTGGTGTCGCTATGGAACACTATTGGTTCTATGACATCTCCTTCTAAATCGAGTAACGTTTCTATGGAAACGACAAGAGTATCTTTTGGGAGGAGAGTATCTCCGTTCCGATTCACTATTCCTTCTTTACTGCATCCCTCGCTCCCTCCCATTGACGAATTAACACTGAAATTGAGTCGCTATGGAATACTATGTGTTCTACAACTTCTCCTTCTAAGTCGAGGAACGTTTCTACGGAAACGACAATACTTTCTTTTGGGAGGCGAGTAACCCCGTCCGATGCACTATTCCATTTTTACTGCATCCCTCGCCCCTCACACCGACGAATTAACGCGGAAGTGGTGCCGCTATGAAATACTGTTGGTTCTATGACATCTCCTTCTAAATCGAGTAACGTTTCTATGGAAACGACAAGAGTTTATTTTGGGAGGAGAGTATCTCCGTTCCGATTCACTATTCCTTCTTTACTGCATCCCTCGCTCCCTCCCATTGACGAATTAACACTGAAATTGAGTCGCTATGGAATACTATGTGTTCTATAACTTCTCCTTCTAAATCGAGGAACGTTTCTACGGAAACGACAATATTTTCTTTTGGGAAGCGAGTATCCCCTTTCTGATGCACTATTCCATCTTTACTGCACCCCTCGCCACTCACACTGACGAATTAGCACGGAAGTGGTGTCGCTATGAAATACTATTGGTTCTATGACTTCTCCTTCTAAATCGAGTAACGTTTCTATGGAAACGACAAGAGTTTCTTTTGGGAGGAGAGTATCTCCGTTCCGATTCACTATTCCTTCTTTACTGCATCCCTCGCACCCTCCCATTGACGAATTAACACTGAAACTGAGTCGCTATGGAATACTATGTGTTCTATAACTTCTCCTTCTAAATCGAGTAACGTTTCTATGGAAACGACAAGAGTTTCTTTTGTTAGGCGAGTATCCCCTTTCCGATGCACTATTCCAATTTTACTGCATTCCTCGCCCCTCACACTGACGAATTAACATGGAAGTGGTGTCGCTATGAAATACTATTGGTTCTATGACATCTCCTTCTAAATCGAGTAACGTTCCTATGGAAACGACGAGAGTTTCTTTTGGGAGGAGAGTATCTCCGTTCCGATTCACTATTCCTTCTTTACTGCATCCCTCGCTCCCTTCCATTGACGAATTAACACTGAAATTGAGTCGCTATGGAATACTATGTGTTCTATAACTTCTCCTTCTAAATCGAGTAACGTTTCTATGGAAACGACAAGAGTTTCTTTTGATAGGCGAGTATCCCCTTTCCGCTGCACTATTCCAACTTTACTGCATTCCTCGCCCCTCACACTGACGAATTAACATGGAAGAGGTGTCGCTATGAAATACTATTGGTTCTATGACATCTCCTTCTAAATCGAGTAACGTTTCTATGGAAATGACAAGAGTTTCTTTTGGGAGGAGAGTATCTCCGTTCCGATTCACTATTCCTTCTTTACTGCATCCCTCGCTCCCTAACTTTGACGAATTAACACTGAAATTGAGTCGCTATGGAATACTATGTGTTCTATAACTTCACCTTCTAAATCGAGTAACGTTTCTATGGAAACGAAAAGAGTTTCTTTTGATAGGCGAGTATCCCCTTTCCGATGCACTATTCCAACTTTACTGCATTCCTCGCCCCTCACACTGACGAATTAACATGGAAGTGGTGTCGCTATGAAATACTATTGGTTCTATGACATCTCCTTCTAAATCGAGTACCGTTCCTATGGAAACGACAAGAGTTTCTTTTGGGAGGAGAGTATCTCCGTTCCGATTCACTATTCCTTCTTTACTGCATCCCTCGCTCCCTCCCATTGACGAATTAACACTGAAATTGAGTCGCTATGGAATACTATGTGTTCTATAACTTCTCCTTCTAAATCGAGGAGCGTTTCTACGGAAACGACAATATTTTCTTTTGGGAGGCGAGTATCCCCTTTCCGATGCATTATTCCATCTTTACTGCATCCCACGCCCCTCACACTGACGAATTAACACGGAAGTGGTGTCGCAATGAAATACTATTGGTTCTATGACATCTCCTTCTAAATCGAGTAACGTTCCTATGGAAACGACAATAGTTTCTTTTGGGAGGAGAGTATCTCCGTTCCGATTCACTATTCCTTCTTTACTGCATCCCTCGCTCCCTCCCATTGACGAATTAACACTGAAATTGAGTCGCTATGGAATACTATGTGTTCTATAACTTCTCCTTCTAAATCGAGGAACGTTTCTACGGAAACGACAATATTTTCTTTTGGGAGGCGAGTTTCCCCTTTCCGATGCACTATTCCATCTTTGCTGCATCCCTCGCCCCTCACACTGGCGAATTAACACGGAAGTGGTGTCGCTATGAAATACTATTGGTTCTATGACATCTCCTTCTAAATCGACTAACGTTTCTATGGAAACGACAAGAGTTTCTTTTGGGAGGAGAGTATCTCCGTTCCGATTCACCATTCCTTCTTCACTGCATCCCTCGCTCCCTCCCATTGACGAATTAACACTGAAATTGAGTCGCTATAGAATACTATGTGTTCTATAAGTTCTCCTTCTCAATCGAGTAACGTTTCTATGGAAACGACTAGAGTTTCTTTTGATAGGCGAGTATCCCCTTTCCGATGCACTATTCCAATGTTACTGCATTCCTCGCCCCTCACACTGACGAATTAACATGGAAGTGGTGTCGCTATTAAATACTATTGGTTCTATGACATCTCCTTCTAAATCGAGTAACGTTTCTATGGAAACGACAAGAGTTTCTTTTGGGAGGAGAGTATCTTCGTTCCGATTCACTATGCCTTCTTTACTGCATCCCTCGCTCCCTCCCATTGACGAATGAACACTGAAATTGAGTCGCTATGGAATACTATGTGTTCTATAACTTCTCCTTCTAAATCGAGGAACGTTTCTACGGAAACGACAATATTTTCTTTTGGGAGGCGAGTATCCCCTTTCCGATGCACTATTCCATGTTTACTGCATCCCTCGCCCCTCACACTGACGAATTAACACGGAAGTGGTGTCGCTATGAAATACTATTGGTTCTATGACTTCTCCTTCTAAATCGAGTAACGTTTCTATGGAAACGACAAGAGTTTCTTTTGGGAGGAGAGTATCTCCGTTCCGATTCACTATTCCTTCTTTACTGCATCCCTCGCTCCCTCCCATTGAGGAATTAACACTGAAATTGAGTCGCTATGGATTACTATGTGTTCTATAACTTCTCCTTCTAAATCGAGGAACGTTTCTACGGAAACGACAATATTATCTTTTGGGAGGCGAGTATCCCCTTTCCGATGCACTATTCCATCTTTACTGCATCCCTCGCCCCTCACACTGACGAATTAACACGGAAGTGGTGTCGCTATGAAATACTATTGGTTCTATGACATCTCCTTCTAAATCGAGTAACGTTTCTATGGAAACGACAAGAGTATCTTTTGGGAGGAGAGTATCTCCGTTCCGATTCACTATTCCTTCTTTACTGCATCCCTCGCTCCCTCCCATTGACGAATTAACACTGAAATTGGGTCGCTATGGAATACTATGTGTTCTACAACTTCTCCTTCTAAGTCGAGGAACGTTTCTACGGAAACGACAATACCTTCTTTTGGGAGGCGAGTAACCGCGTTCCGATGCACTATTCCACCTTTACTGCATCCCTCGCCCCTCACACCGACGAATTAACGCGGAAGTGGTGCCGCTATGAAATACTGTTGGTTCTATGACATCTCCTTCTAAATCGAGTAACGTTTCTATGGAAACGACAAGAGTTTCTTTTGGGAGGAGAGTTTCTCCGTTCCGATTCACTATTCCTTCTTTACTGCATCCCTCGCTCCCTCCCATTGACGAATTAACACTGAAATTGAGTCGCTATGGAATACTATGTGTTCTACAACTTCTCCTTCTAAGTCGAGGAACGTTTCTACGGAAACGACAATATTTTCTTTTGGGAGGCGAGTATCCCCTTTCTGATGCACTATTCCATCTTTACTGCACCCCTCGCCCCTCACACTGACGAATTAGCTCGGAAGTGGTGTCGCTATGAAATACTATTGGTTCTATGACTTCTCCTTCTAAATCGAGTAACGTTTCTATGGAAACGACAAGAGTTTCCTTTGGGAGGAGAGTATCTCCGTTCCGATTCACTATTCCTTCTTTACTGCATCCCTCGCTCCCTCCCATTGACGAATTAACACTGAAACTGAGTCGCTATGGAATACTATGTGTTTTATAACTTCTCCTTCTAAATCGAGTAACGTTTCTATGGAAACGACAAGAGTTTCTTTTGATAGGCGAGTATCCCCTTTCTCTTTTGATAGGCGAGTATCCCCTTTCCGATGCACTATTCCAACTTTACTGCATTCCTCGCCCCTCACACTGACGAATTAACATGGAAGTGGTGTCGCTATGAAATACTATTGGTTCTATGACATCTCCTTCTAAATCGAGAAACGTTCCTATGGAAACGACGAGAGTTTCTTTTGGGAGGAGAGTATCTCCGTTCCGATTCACTATTCCTTCTTTACTGCATCCCTCGCTCCCTTCCATTGACGAATTAACACTGAAATTGAGTCGCTATGGAATACTATGTGTTCTATAACTTCTCCTTCTAAATCGAGTAACGTTTCTATGGAAACGACAAGAGTTTCTTTTGATAGGCGAGTATCCCCTTTCCGCTGCACTATTCCAACTTTACTGCATTCCTCGCCCCTCACAATGACGAATTAACATGGAAGTGGTGTCGCTATGAAATACTATTGGTTCTATGACATCTCCTTCTAAATCGAGTAACGTTTCTATGGAAACGACAAGAGTTTCTTTTGGGAGGAGAGTATCTCCGTTCCGATTCACTATTCCTTCTTTACTGCATCCCTCGCTCCCTCCCTTTGACGAATTAACACTGAAATTGAGTCGCTATGGATTACTATGCGTTCTATAACTTCACCTTCTAAATCGAGTAACGTTTCTATGGAAACGACAAGAGTTTCTTTTGATAGGCGAGTATCCCCGTTCCGATGCACTATTCCAACTTTACTGCATTCCTCGCCCCTCACACTGACGAATTAACATGGAAGTGGTGTCGCTATGAAATACTATTGGTTCTATGACATCTCCTTCTAAATCGAGTAACGTTCCTATGGAAACGACAAGAGTTTCTTTTGGGAGGAGAGTATCTCCGTTCCGATTCACTATTCCTTCTTTACTGCATCCCTCGCTCCCTCCCATTGACGAATTAACACTGAAATTGAGTCGCTATGGAATACTATGTGTTCTATAACTTCTCCTTCTAAATCGAGGAACGTTTCTACGGAAACGACAATATTTTCTTTTGGGGGGCGAGTATCCCCTTTCCGATGCACTATTCCATCTTTACTGCATCCCTCGCTCCCTCCCATTGACGAATTAACACTGAAATTGAGTCGCTATCGAATACTATGTGTTCTATAACTTCTCCTTCTAAATCGAGGAACGTTTCTACGGAAACGACAATATTTTCTTTTGTGAGGCGAGTATCCCCTTTCCGATGCACTATTCCATCTTTACTGCATCCCTCGCCCCTCACACTGACGAATTAACACGGAAGTGGTGTCGCTATGAAATACTATTGGTTCTATGACATCTCCTTCTAAATCGAGTAACGTTTCTATGGAGACGACAAGAGTTTCTTTTGGGAGGAGAGTATCTCCGTTCCGATTCACTATTCCTTCTTTACTGCATCCCTCGCTCCCTCCCATTGACGAATTAACACTGAAATTGAGTCGCTATGGAATACTATGTGTTCTATAACTTCTCCTTCTAAATCGAGGAACGTTTCTACGAAAACGACAATATTTTCTTTTGGGAGGCGAGTATCCCATTTCCGATGCTCTATTCCATCTTTACTGCATCCCTCGCCCCTCACACTGACGAATTAACACGGAAGTGGTGTCGCCATGAAATACTATTGGTTCTATGACTTCTCCTTCTAAATCGAGTAACGTTTCTATGGAAACGACAAGAGTTTCTTTTGGGAGGAGAGTATCTCCGTTCCGATTCACCATTCCTTCTTCACTGCATCCCTCGCTCCCTCCCACTGACGAATTAACACTGAAATTGAGTCGCTATAGAATACTATGTGTTCTATAAGTTCTCCTTCTCAATCGAGTAACGTTTCTATGGAAACGACAAGAGTTTCTTTTGATAGGCGAGTATCCCCTTTCCGATGCACTATTCCAATGTTACTGCATTCCTCGCCCCTCACACTGACGAATTAACATGGAAGTGGTGTCGCTATTAAATACTATTGGTTCTATGACATCTCCTTCTAAATCGAGTAACGTTTCTATGGAAACGACAAGAGTTTCTTTTGGGAGGAGAGTATCTTCGTTCCGATTCACTATGCCTTCTTTACTGCATCCATCGCTCCCTCCCATTGACGAATTAACACTGAAATTGAGTCGCTATGGAATACTATGTGTTCTATAACTTCTCCTTCTAAATCGAGGAACGTTTCTACGGAAACGACAATATTTTCTTTTGGGAGGCGAGTATCCCCTTTCCGATGCACTATTCCATCTTTACTGCATCCCTCGCCCCTCACACTGACGATTTAACACGGAAGTGGTGTCGCTATGAAATACTATTGGTTCTATGACTTCTCCTTCTAAATCGAGTAACGTTTCTATGGAAACGACAAGAGTTTCTTTTGGGAGGAGAGTATCTCCGTTCCGATTCACTATTCCTTCTTTACTGCATCCCTCGCTCCCTCCCATTGACGAATTAACACTGAAATTGAGTCGCTATGGATTACCATGTGTTCTATAACTTCTCCTTCTAAATCGAGGAACGTTTCTACGGAAACGACAATATTATCTTTTGGGAGGCGAGTATCCCCTTTCCGATGCACTATTCCATCTTTACTGCATCCCTCGCCCCTCACACTGACGAATTAACACGGAAGTGGTGTCGCTATGAAATACTATTGGTTCTATGACATCTCCTTCTAAATCGAGTAACGTTTCTATGGAAACGACAAGAGTATCTTTTGGGAGGAGAGTATCTCCGTTCCGATTCACTATTCCTTCTTTACTGCATCCCTCGCTCCCTCCCATTGACGAATTAACACTGAAATTGAGTCGCTATGGAATACTATGTGTTCTACAACTTCTCCTTCTAAGTCGAGGAACGTTTCTACGGAAACGACAATACCTTCTTTTGGGAGGCGAGTAACCCCGTTCCGATGCACTATTCCATCTTTACTGCATCCCTCGCCCCTCACACCGACGAATTAGCACGGAAGTGGTGTCGCTATGAAATACTATTGGTTCTATGACTTCTCCTTCTAAATCGAGTAACGTTTCTATGGAAACGACAAGAGTTTCTTTTGGGAGGAGAGTATCTCCGTTCCGATTCACTATTCCTTCTTTACTGCATCCCTCGCTCCCTCCCATTGACGAATTAACACTGAAACTGAGTCGCTATGGAATACTATGTGTTCTATAACTTCTCCTTCTAAATCGAGTAACGTTTCTATGGAAACGACAAGAGTTTCTTTTGATAGGCGAGTATCCCCTTTCTCTTTTGATAGGCGAGTATCCCCTTTCCGATGCACTATTCCAACTTTACTGCATTCCTCGCCCCTCACACTGACGAATTAACATGGAAGTGGTGTCGCTATGAAATACTATTGGTTCTATGACATCTCCTTCTAAATCGAGTAACGTTCCTATGGAAACGACGAGAGTTTCTTTTTGGAGGAGAGTATCTCCGTTCCGATTCACTATTCTTTCTTTACTGCATCCCTCGCTCCCTTCCATTGACGAATTAACACTGAAATTGAGTCGCTATGGAATACTATGTGTTCTATAACTTCTCCTTGTAAATCGAGTAACGTTTCTATGGAAACGACAAGAGTTTCTTTTGATAGGCGAGTATCCCCTTTCCGCTGCACTATTCCAACTTTACTGCATTCCTCGCCCCTCACACTGACGAATTAACATGGAAGTGGTGTCGCTATGAAATACTATTGGTTCTATGACATCTCCTTCTAAATCGAGTAACGTTTCTATGGAAACGACAAGAGTTTCTTTTGGGAGGAGAGTATCTCCGTTCCGATTCACTATTCCTTCTTTACTGCATCCCTCGCTCCCTCCCTTTGAAGAATTAACACTGAAATTGAGTCGCTATGGAATACTATGCGTTCTATAACTTCACCTTCTAAATCGAGTAACGTTTCTATGGAAACGACAAGAGTTTCTTTTGATAGGCGAGTATCCCCGTTCCGATGCACTATTCCAACTTTACTGCATTCCTCGCCCCTCACACTGACGAATTAACATGGAAGTGGTGTCGCTATGAAATACTATTGGTTCTATGACATCTCCTTCTAAATCGAGTAACGTTCCTATGGAAACGACAAGAGTTTCTTTTGGGAGGAGAGTATCTCCGTTCCGATTCACTATTCCTTCTTTACTGCATCCCTCGCTCCCTCCCATTGACGAATTAACACTGAAATTGAGTCGCTATGGAATACTATGTGTTCTATAACTTCTCCTTCTAAATCGAGGAACGTTTCTACGGAAACGACAATATTTTCTTTTGGGGGGCGAGTATCCCCTTTCCGATGCACTATTCCATCTTTACTGCATCCCTCGCTCCCTCCCATTGACGAATTAACACTGAAATTGAGTCGCTATAGAATACTATGTGTTCTATAACTTCTCCTTCTAAATCGAGGAACGTTTCTACGGAAACGACAATATTTTCTTTTAGGAGGCGAGTATCCCCTTTCCGATGCACTATTCCATCTTTACTGCATCCCTCGCCCCTCACACTGACGAATTAACACGGAAGTGGTGTCGCTATGAAATACTATTGGTTCTATGACATCTCCTTCTAAATCGAGTAACGTTTCTATGGAAACGACAAGAGTTTCGTTTGGGAGGAGAGTATCTCCGTTCCGATTCACCATTCCTTCTTTACTGCATCCCTCGCTCCCTCCCATTGACGAATTAACACTGAAATTGAGTCGCTATGGAATACTATGTGTTCTATAACTTCTCTATCTAAATCGAGTAACGTTTCTATGGAAACGACAAGAGTTTCTTTTGATAGGCGAGTATCCCCTTTCCGATGCACTATTCCAACTTTACTGCATTCCTCGCCCCTCACACTGACGAATTAACATGGAAGTGGTGTCGCAATGAAATACTATTGGTTCTATGACTTCTCCTTCTAAATCGAGTAACTTTTCTATGGAAACGACAAGAGTTTCTTTTGGGAGGAGAGTATCTCCGTTCCGATTCACTATTCCTTCTTTACTGCATCCCTCGCTCCCTCCCATTGACGAATTGACACTGAAATTGAGTCGCTATGGAATACTATGTGTTCCATAACTTCTCCTTCTAAATCGAGGAACGTTTCTACGGAAACGACAATATTTTCTTTTGGGAGGCGAGTATCCCCTTTCCGATGCACTATTCCATCTTTACTGCACCCCTCGCCCCTCACACTGACGAATGAACACGGAAGTGGTGCCGCTATGAAATACTATTGGTTCTATGACATCTCCTTCTAAATCGAGTAACGTTTCTATGGAAACGACAAGAGTTTCTTTTGGGAGGAGAGTATCTCCGTTCCGATTCACTATTCCTTCTTTACTGCATCCCTCGCTCCCTCTCATTGACGAATTAACACTGAAATTGAGTCGCTATGCAATACTATGTGTTCTATAACTTCTCCTTCTAAATCGAGGAACTTTTCTACGGAAACGACAATATTTTCTTTTGGGAGGCGAGTATCCCCTTTCCGATGCACTATTCCATCTTTACTGCATCCCTCACTCCCTCCCATTGACGAATTAACACTGAAATTGAGTCGCTATAGAATACTATGTGTTCTATAACTTCTCCTTCTAAATCGACGAACGTTTCTACGGAAACGACAATATTTTCTTTTGGGAGGCGAGTATCCCCTTTCCGATGCACTATTCCATCTTTACTGCATCCCTCGCCCCTCACACTGACGAATTAACACGGAAGTGGTGTCGCTATGAAATACTATTGGTTCTATGACTTCTCCTTCTAAATCGAGTAACGTTTCTATGGAAACGACAAGAGTTCCTTTGGGAGGAGAGTATCTCCGTTCCGATTCACTATTCCTTCTTTACTGCATCCCTCGCTCCCTCCCATTGACGAATTAACACTGAAATTGAGTCGCTATGGATTACTATGTGTTCTATAACTTCTCCTTCTAAATCGAGGAACGTTTCTACGCAAACGACAATATTATCTTTTGGGAGGCGAGTATCCCCTTTCCGATGCACTATTCCATCTTTACTGCATCCCTCGCCCCTCACACTGACGAATTAACACGGAAGTGGTGTCGCTATGAAATACTATTGGTTCTATGACATCTCCTTCTAAATCGAGTAACGTTTTTATGGAAACGACAAGAGTATCTTTTGGGAGGAGAGTATCTCCGTTTCGATTCACTATTCCTTCTTTACTGCATCCCTCGCTCCCTCCCATTGACGAATTAACACTGAAATTGAGTCGCTATGGAATACTATGTGTTCTACAACTTCTCCTTCTAAGTCGAGGAACGTTTCTACGGAAACGACAATACTTTCTTTTGGGAGGCGAGTAACCCCGTTCCGATGCACTATTCCATCTTTACTGCATCCCTCGCCCCTCACACCGACGAATTAACGCGGAAGTGGTGCCGCTATGAAATACTGTTGGTTCTATGACATCTCCTTCTAAATCGAGTAACGTTTCTATGGAAACGACAAGAGTTTCTTTTGGGAGGAGAGTATCTCCGTTCCGATTCACTATTCCTTCTTTACTGCATCCCTCGCTCCCTCCCATTGACGAATTAACACTGAAATTGAGTCGCTATAGAATACTATGTGTTCAATAACTTCTCCTTCTAAATCGAGGAACGTTTCTACGGAAACGACAATATTTTCTTTTGGGAGGCGAGTATCCCCTTTCTGATGCACTATTCCATCTTTACTGCATCCCTCGCCCCTCACACTGACGAATTAACACGGAAGTGGTGTCGCTATGAAATACTATTGGTTCTATGACTTCTCCTTCTAAATCGAGTAACGTTTCTATGGAAACGACAAGAGTTTCTTTTGGGAGGAGAGTATCTCCGTTCCGATTCACTATTCCTTCTTTACTGCATCCCTCGCTCCCTCCCATTGACGAATTAACACTGAAATTGAGTCGCTATGGATTACTATGTGTTCTATAACTTCTCCTTCTAAATCGAGGAACGTTTCTACGCAAACGACAATATTATCTTTTGGGAGGCGAGTATCCCCTTTCCGATGCACTATTCCATCTTTACTGCATCCCTCGCCCCTCACACTGACGAATTAACACGGAAGAGGTGTCGCTATGAAATACTATTGGTTCTATGACATCTCCTTCTAAATCGAGTAACGTTTTTATGGAAACGACAAGAGTATCTTTTGGGAGGCGAGTATCTCCGTTTCGATTCACTATTCCTTCTTTACTGCATCCCTCGCTCCCTCCCATTGACGAATTAACACTGAAATTGAGTCGCTATGGAATACTATGTGTTCTACAACTTCTCCTTCTAAGTCGAGGAACGTTTCTACGGAAACGACAATACTTTCTTTTGGGAGGCGAGTAACCCCGTTCCGATGCACTATTCCATCTTTACTGCATCCCTCGCCCCTCACACCGACGAATTAACGCGGAAGTGGTGCCGCTATGAAATACATTTGGTTCTATGACATCTCCTTCTAAATCGAGTAACGTTTCTATGGAAACGACAAGAGTTTCTTTTGATAGGCGAGTATCCCCTTTCCGATGCACTATTCCAACTTTACTGCATTCCTCGCCCCTCACACTGACGAATTAACATGGAAGTGGTGTCGCTATGGAATACTATTGGTTCTATGACATCTCCTTCTAAATCGAGTAACGTTCCTATGGAAACGACGAGAGTTTCTTTTGGGAGGAGAGTATCTCCGTTCCGATTCACTATTCCTTCTTTACTGCATCCCTCGCTCCCTTCCATTGACGAATTAACACTGAAATTGAGTCGCTATGGAATACTATGTGTTCTATAACTTCTCCTTCTAAATCGAGTAACGTTTCTATGGAAACGACAAGAGTTTCTTTTGATAGGCGAGTATCCCCTTTCCGCTGCACTATTCCAACTTTACTGCATTCCTCGCCCCTCACACTGACGAATTAACATGGAAGTGGTGTCGCTATGAAATACTATTGGTTCTATGACATCTCCTTCTAAATCGAGTAACGTTTCTATGGAAACGACAAGAGTTTCTTTTGGGAGGAGAGTATCTCCGTTCCGATTCACTATTCCTTCTTTACTGCATCCCTCGCTCCCTCCCTTTGACGAATTAACACTGAAATTGAGTCGCTATGGAATACTATGTGTTCTATAACTTCACCTTGTAAATCGAGTAACGTTTCTATGGAAACGACAAGAGTTTCTTTTGATAGGCGAGTATCCCCGTTCCGATGCACTATTCCAACTTTACTGCATTCCTCGCCCCTCACACTGACGAATTAACATGGAAGTGGTGTCGCTATGAAATACTATTGGTTCTATGACATCTCCTTCTAAATCGAGTAACGTTCCTATGGAAACGACAAGAGTTTCTTTTGGGAGGAGAGTATCTCCGTTCCGATTCACTATTCCTTCTTTACTGCATCCCTCGCTCCCTCCCATTGACGAATTAACACTGAAATTGAGTCGCTATGGAATACTATGTGTTCTATAACTTCTCCTTATAAATCGAGGAACGTTTCTACGGAAACGACAATATTTTCTTTTGGGGGGCGAGTATCCCCTTTCCGATGCACTATTCCATCTTTACTGCATCCCTCGCTCATTCCCATTGACGAATTAACACTGAAATTGAGTCGCTATAGAATACTATGTTTTCTATAACTTCTCCTTCTAAATCGAGGAACGTTTCTACGGAAACGACAATATTTTCTTTTGGGAGGCGAGTATCCCCTTTCCGATGCACTATTCCATCTTTACTGCATCCCTCGCCCCTCACACTGACGAATTAACACGGAAGTGGTGTCGCTATGAAATACTATTGGTTCTATGACATCTCCTTCTAAATCGAGTAACGTTTCTATGGAAACGACAAGAGTTTCGTTTGGGAGGAGAGTATCTCCGTTCCGATTCACCATTCCTTCTTTACTGCATCCCTCGCTCCCTCCCATTGACGAATTAACACTGAAATTGAGTCGCTATGGAATACTATGTGTTCTATAACTTCTCCTTCTAAATCGAGTAACGTTTCTATGGAAACGACAAGAGTTTCTTTTGATAGGCGAGTATCCCCTTTCCGATGCACTATTCCAACTTTACTGCATTCCTCGCCCCTCACACTGACGAATTAACATGGAAGTGGTGTCGCTATGAAATACTATTGGTTCTATGACATCTCCTTCTAAATCGAGTAACGTTCCTATGGAAACGACAAGAGTTTCTTTTGGGAGGAGAGTATCTCCGTTCCGATTCACTATTCCTTCTTTACTGCATCCCTCGCTCCCTCCCATTGACGAATTAACACTGAAATTGAGTCGCTATGGAATACTATGTGTTCTATAACTTCTCCTTCTAAATCGAGGAACGTTTCTACGGAAACGACAATATTTTCTTTTGGGGGGCGAGTATCCCCTTTCCGATGCACTATTCCATCTTTACTGCATCCCTGGCTCCCTCCCATTGACGAATTAACACTGAAATTGAGTCGCTATAGAATACTATGTGTTCTATAACTTCTCCATCTAAATCGAGGAACGTTTATACGGAAACGACAATATTTTCTTTTGGGAGGCGAGTATCCCCTTTCCGATGCACTATTCCATCTTTACTGCATCCCTCGCCCCTCACACTGACGAATGAACACGGAAGTGGTGTCGCTATGAAATACTATTGGTTCTATGACATCTCCTTCTAAATCGAGTAACGTTTCTATGGAAACGACAAGAGTTTCGTTTGGGAGGAGAGTATCTCCGTTCCGATTCACCATTCCTTCTTTACTGCATCCCTCGCTCCCTCCCATTGACGAATTAACACTGAAATTGAGTCGCCATGGAATACTATGTGTTCTATAACTTCTCCTTCTAAATCGAGTAACGTTTCTATGGAAACGACAAGAGTTTCTTTTGATAGGCGAGTATCCCCTTTCCGATGCACTATTCCAACTTTACTGCATTCCTCGCCCCTCACACTGACGAATTAACATGGAAGTGGTGTCGCAATGAAATACTATTGGTTCTATGACTTCTCCTTCTAAATCGAGTGACTTTTCTATGGAAACGACAAGAGTTTCTTTTGGGAGGAGAGTATCTCCGTTCCGATTCACTATTCCTTCTTTACTGCATCCCTCGCTCCCTCCCATTGACGAATTGACACTTAAATTGCGTCGCTATGGAATACTATGTGTTCTATAACTTCTCCTTCTAAATCGAGGAACGTTTCTACGGAAACGACAATATTTTCTTTTGGGAGGCGAGTATCCCCTTTCCGATGCACTATTCCATCTTTACTGCACCCCTCGCCCCTCACACTGACGAATTGACACGGAAGTGGTGCCGCTATGAAATACTATTGGTTCTATGACATCTCCTTCTAAATCGAGTAACGTTTCTATGGAAACGACAAGAGTTTCTTTTGGGAGGAGAGTATCTCCGTTCCGATTCACTATTCCTTCTTTACTGCATCCCTCGCTCCCTCTCATTGACGAATTAACACTGAAATTGAGTCGCTATGCAATACTATGTGTTCTATAACTTCTCCTTCTAAATCGAGGAACTTTTCTACGGAAACGACAATATTTTCTTTTGGGAGGCGAGTATCCCCTTTCCGATGCACTATTCCATCTTTACTGCATCCCTCGCTCCCTCCCATTGACGAATTAACACTGAAATTGAGTCGCTATAGAATACTATGTGTTCTATAACTTCTCCTTCTAAATCGACGAACGTTTCTACGGAACCGACAATATTTTCTTTTGGGAGGCGAGTATCCCCTTTCCGATGCACTATTCCATCTTTACTGCATCCCTCGCCCCTCACACTGACGAATTAACACGGAAGTGGTGTCGCTATGAAATACTATTGGTTCTATGACATCTCCTTCTAAATCGAGTAACGTTTCTATGGAAACGACAAGAGTTTCTTTTGGGAGGAGAGTATCTCCGTTCCGATTCACCATTCCTTCTTTACTGCATGCCTCGCTCCCTCCCATTGACGAATTAACACTGAAATTGAGTCGCTATGGAATACTATGTGTTCTATAACTTCTCCTTCTAAATCGAGTAACGTTTCTATGGAAACGACAAGAGTTTCTTTTGAGAGGCGAGTATCCCCTTTCCGATGCACTATTCCAACTTTACTGCATTCCTCGCCCCTCACACTGACGAATTAACATGGAAGTGGTGTCGCTATGAAATACTATTGGTTCTATGACATCCCCTTCTAAATCGAGTAACGTTTCTATTTAAACGACAAGAGTTTCTTTTGGGAGGAGAGTATCTCCGTTCCGATTCACTATTCCTTCTTTACTGCATCCCTCGCTCCCTCCCATTGACGAATTAACACTGAAATTGAGTCGCTATGGAATACTATGTGATCTATAACTTCTCCTTCTAAATCGAGGAACGTTTCTACGGAAACGACAGTATTTTCTTTTGGGAGGCTAGTATCCCCTTTCCGATGCACTATTCCATCTTTACTGCATCCCTCGCCCCTCACACTGACGAATTAACACGGAAGTGGTGTCGCTATGAAATACTATTGGTTCTATGACTTCTCCTTCTAAATCGAGTGTGATTTCCCTAAATCACTCCAGGCAAATGCCGGGATGGTTCCTTTGAAAGGGCACGGCCGACTTCCTTCCCCGTCCTTCTCTAATCCGTTGAGACCGATGACCTCGCTGTTAGGTCTCTTCCCCCAAACAATCCAATCCAATTCTAAATCGAGTAACGTTTCTATGGAAACGACAAGAGTTTCTTTTGGGAGGAGAGTATTTCCGTTCTGATTCACTATTCCTTCTTTACTGCATCCCTCGCTCCCTCCCATTGACTAATTAACACTGAAATTGAGTCGCTACGGAATACTATGTGTTCTATAACTTCTCCTTCTACATCGAGGAACGTTTCTACGGAAACGACAATATTTTCTTTTGGGAGGCGAGTATCCCGTTTCCGATGCACTATTCCATCTTTACTGCATCCCTCGCCCCTCACACTAACGAATTAACACGCAACTGGTGTCGGTAAGAAATACTATTGGTTCTATGACTTCTCCTTCTAAATCGAGTAACGTTTCTATGGAAACGACAAGAGTTTCTTTTGGGAGGAGAGTATCTCCGTTCCGATTCACTATTCCTTCTTTACTGCATCCCTCGCTCCCTCCCATTGACGAATTAACACTGAAATTGAGTCGCTATGGAATACTATGTGTTCTATAACTTCTCCTTCTAAATCGAGGAACGTTTCTACGGAAACGACGATATTTTCTTTTGGGAGGCGAGTATCCCCTTTCCGATGCACTATTCCATCTTTACTGCATCTCTCGCCCCTCACACTGACGAATTAACACGGAAGTGGTGTCGCTATAATATACTATTGGTTTTATGACTTCTCCTCCTAAATCGAGTAACGTTTCTATGGAAACGACAAGAGTTTCTTTTGGGAGGAGAGTATCACCGTTCCGATTCACTACTCCTTCTTTACTGCATCCCTCGCACCCTCCCATTGACGAATTAACACTGAAATTGAGTCGCTATGGAATACTATATGATCTATAACTTCTCCTTCTAAATCGAGGAACGTTTCTACGGAAACGACAATATTTTCTTTTGGGAGGCGAGTATCCCCTTTCCGATGCACTAATCCATCTTTACTGCATCCCTCGCCCCTCACACTGACGAATTAACACGGAAGTGGTGTCGCTATGAAATACTATTGGTTCTATGACATCTGCTTCTAAATCGAGTAACGTTTCTATAGAAACGACAAGAGTTTCTTTTGGGAGGAGAGTATCTCCGTTCCGATTCACTATTCCTTCTTTACTGCATCCCTTGCTCCCTCCCATTGACGAATTAACACTGAAATTTAGTCGCTATGGAATACTATGTGTTCTATAACTTCTCCTTCTAAATCGAGGAACGTTTCTACGGAAACCACAATATTTTCTTTTGGGCGGCGAGTATCCCCTTTCCGATGCACTATTCCGTCTTTACTGCATCCCTCGCCCCTCACACTGACGAATTAACACGGAAGTGGTGTCGCTATGAAATACTATTGGTTCTATGACATCTCCTTCTAAATCGAGTAACGTTTCTATGGAAACGACAAAAGTTTCTTTTGGGAGGAGAGTATCTCCGTTCCGATTCACTATTCCTTCTCTACTGCATCCCTCGCTCCCTCCCATTGACGAATTAACACTGAAATTGAGTCGCTATCGAATACTATGTGTTCTATAACTTCTCCTTCTAAATCGAGGAACGTTTCTACGGAAACGACAATATTTTCTTTTGGGAGGCGAGTATTCCCTTTTCGATGCACTATTCCATCTTTACTGCATCTCTCGCCCCTCACACTGACGAATTAACACGGAAGTGGTGTCGCTATAATATACTATTGGTTTTATGACTTCTCCTTCTAAATCGAGTAACGTTTCTATGGAAACGACAAGAGTTTCTTTTGGGAGGAGAGTATCATCGTTCCGATTCACTATTCCTTCTTTACTGCATCCCTCGCACCCTCCCATTGACGAATTAACACTGAAATTGAGTCGCTATGGAATACTATATGATCTATAACTTCTCCTTCTAAATCGAGGAACGTTTCTACGGAAACGACAATATTTTCTTTTGGGAGGCGAGTATCCCCTTTCCGATGCACTAATCCATCTTTACTGCATCCCTCGCCCCTCACACTGACGAATTAACACGGAAGTGGTGTCGCTATGAAATACTATTGGTTCTATGACATCTGCTTCTAATTCGAGTAACGTTTCTATAGAAACGACAAGAGTTTCTTTTGGGAGGAGAGTATCTCCGTTCCGATTCACTATTCCTTCTTTACTGCATCCTTCGCTCCCTCCCATTGACGAATTAACACTGAAATTGAGTCGCTATGGAATGCTATGTGTTCTATAACTTCTCCTTCTAAATCGAGGAACGTTTCTACAGAAACGACAATATTTTCTTTTGGGAGGCGAGTATCCCCTTTCCGATGCACTATTCCATCTTTACTGCATCCCTCGCCCTCACACTGACGAATTAACACGGAACTGGTGTCGGTAAGAAATACTATTGGTTCTATGACTTCTCCTTCTAAATCGAGTAACGTTTCTATGGAAACGACAAGAGTTTCTTTTGGGAGGAGAGTATCTCCGTTCCGATTCACTATTCCTTCTTTACTGCATCCCTCGCTCCCTCCCATTGACGAATTAACACTGAAATTGAGTGGCTATGGAATACTATGTGTTCTATAACTTCTCCTTCTAAATCGAGGAACGTTTCTACGGAAACGACGATATTTTCTTTTGGGAGGCGAGTATCCCCTTTCCGATGCACTATTCCATCTTTACTGCATCTCTCGCCCCTCACACTGACGAATTAACACGGAAGTGGTGTCGCTATAATATACTATTGGTTTTATGACTTCTCCTCCTAAATCGAGTAACGTTTCTATGGAAACGACAAGAGTTTCTTTTGGGAGGAGAGTATCACCGTTCCGATTCACTACTCCTTCTTTACTGCATCCCTCGCACCCTCCCATTGACGAATTAACACTGAAATTGAGTCGCTATGGAATACTATATGATCTATAACTTCTCCTTCTAAATCGAGGAACGTTTCTACGGAAACGACAATATTTTCTTTTGGGAGGCGAGTATCCCCTTTCCGATGCACTAATCCATCTTTACTGCATCCCTCGCCCCTCACACTGACGAATTAACACGGAAGTGGTGTCGCTATGAAATACTATTGGTTCTATGACATCTGCTTCTAAATCGAGTAACGTTTCTATAGAAACGACAAGAGTTTCTTTTGGGAGGAGAGTATCTCCGTTCCGATTCACTATTCCTTCTTTACTGCATCCCTTGCTCACTCCCATTGACGAATTAACACTGAAATTTAGTCGCTATGGAATACTATGTGTTCTATAACTTCTCCTTCTAAATCGAGGAACGTTTCTACGGAAACCACAATATTTTCTTTTGGGAGGCGAGTATCCCCTTTCCGATGCACTATTCCGTCTTTACTGCATCCCTCGCCCCTCACACTGACGAATTAACACGGAAGTGGTGTCGCTATGAAATACTATTGGTTCTATGACATCTCCTTCTAAATCGAGTAACGTTTCTATGGAAACGACAAAAGTTTCTTTTGGGAGGAGTGTATCTCCGTTCCGATTTACTATTCCTTCTTTACTGCATCCCTCGCTTCCTCCCATTGACGAATTAACACTGAAATTGAGTCGCTATGGAATACTATGTGTTCTAAAACTTCTCCTTCTAAATCGAGGAACGTTTCTACGGAAACGACAATATTTTCTTTTGGGAGGCGAGTATCCCCTTTCCGATGCACTATTCCATCTTTACTGCATCCCTCGCTCCCTCCCATTGACGAATTAACACTGAAATTGAGTCGCTATGGAATACTATGTGTTCTATAACTTCTCCTTCTAAATCGAGGAACGTTTCTACGGAAACGACAATATTTTCTTTTGGGAGGCGAGTATCCCCTTTCCGATGCACTAGTCCATCTTTACTGCATCCCTCGCCCCTCACACTGACGAATTAACACGGAAGTGGTGTCGCTATGAAATACTATTGGTTCTATGACTTCTCCTTCTAAATCGAGTAACGTTTCTATGGAAACGACAAGAGTTTCTTTTTTGAGGAGAGTATCTCCGTTCCGATTCACTATTCCGTCTTTACTGCATCCCTCGCTCCCTCCCATTGACGAATTAACACTGAAATTGAGTCGCTATGGATTACTATGTGTTCTATAACTTCTCCTTCTAAATCGAGGAACGTTTCTACGGAAACGACAATATTTTCTTTTGGGAGGCGAGTATCCCCTTTCCGATGCACTATTCCATCTTTACTGCATCCCTCGCCCCACACACTGACGAATTAACACGGAAGTGGTGTCGCTATGAAATACTATTGGTTCTATGATATCTCCTTCTAAATCGAGTAACGTTTCTATGGAAACGACAAGAGTTTGTTTTCGGTTGGCGAGTATCTCCGTTCCGATTCACTATTCCTTCTTTACTGCATCCCTCGCTCCCTCCCATTGACGAATTAACACTGAAATTGAGTCGCTATGGATTACTATGTGTTCTATAACTTCTCCCTCTAAATTGAGGAACGTTTCTACGGAAACGACAATATTTTCTTTTGGGATGTGAGTATCCCCTTTCCCACGCACTATTCCATCTTTACTGCATCCCTCGCCCCTCACACTGACGAATTAACGCGGAAGTGGTGCCGCTATGAAATACTGTTGGTTCTATGACATCTCCTTCTAAATCGAGTAACGTTTCTATGGAAACGACAAGAGTTTCTTTTGGGAGGAGAGTATCTCCGTTCCGATTCACTATTCCTTCTTTACTGCATCCCTCGCTCCCTCCCATTGACGAATTAACACTGAAATTGAGTCGCTATGGAATACTATGTGTTCTACAACTTCTCCTTCTAAGTCGAGGAACGTTTCTACGGAAACGACAATACTTTCTTTTGGGAGGCGAGTAACCCCGTTCCGATGCACTATTCCATCTTTACTGCATCCCTCGCCCCTCACACTGACGAATTAACGCGGAAGTGGTGCCGCTATGAAATACTGTTGGTTCTATGACATCTCCTTCTAAATCGAGTAACGTTTCTATGGAAACGACAAGAGTTTCTTTTGGGAGGAGAGTATCTCCGTTCCGATTCACTATTCCTTCTTTACTGCATCCCTCGCTCCCTCCCATTGACGAATTAACACTGAAATTGAGTCGCTATGGAATACTATGTGTTCTACAACTTCTCCTTCTAAGTCGAGGAACGTTTCTACGGAAACGACAATACTTTCTTTTGGGAGGCGAGTAACCCCGTTCCGATGCACTATTCCATCTTTACTGCATCCCTCGCCCCTCACACTGACGAATTAACGCGGAAGTGGTGCCGCTATGAAATACTGTTGGTTCTATGACATCTCCTTCTAAATCGAGTAACGTTTCTATGGAAACGACAAGAGTTTCTTTTGGGAGGAGAGTATCTCCGTTCCGATTCACTATTCCTTCTTTACTGCATCCCTCGCTCCCTCCCATTGACGAATTAACACTGAAATTGAGTCGCTATGGAATACTATGTGTTCTACAACTTCTCCTTCTAAGTCGAGGAACGTTTCTACGGAAACGACAATACTTTCTTTTGGGAGGCGAGTAACCCCGTTCCGATGCACTATTCCATCTTTACTGCACCCCTCGCCCCTCACACTGACGAATTAACACGGAAGTGGTGTCGCTATGAAATACTGTTGTTTCTATGACATCTCCTTCTAAATCGAGTAACGTTTCTATGGAAACGACAAGAGTTTCTTTTGGGAGGAGAGTATCTCCGTTCCGATTCACTATTCCTTCTTTACTGCATCCCTCGCTCCCTCCCATTGACGAATTAACACTGAATTTGAGTCGCTATGGAATACTATGTGTTCTACAACTTCTCCTTCTAAGTCGAGGAACGTTTCTACGGAAACGACAATACTTTCTTTTTGGAGGCGAGTAACCCCGTTCCGATGCACTATTCCATCTTTACTGCATCCCTCGCCCCTCACACTGACGAATTAACGCGGAAGTGGTGCCGCTATGAAATACTGTTGGTTCTATGACATCTCCTTCTAAATCGAGTAACGTTTCTATGGAAGCGACAAGAGTTTCTTTTGGGAGGAGAGTATCTACGTTCCGATTCACTATTCCTTCTTTACTGCATCCCTCGCTCCCTCCCATTGACGAATTAACACTGAAATTGAGTCGCTATGGAATACTATGTGTTCTACAACTTCTCCTTCTAAGTCGAGGAACGTTTCTACGGAAACGACAATACTTTCTTTTGGGAGGCGAGTAACCCCGTTCCGATGCACTATTCCATCTTTACTGCATCCCTCGCCCCTCACACTGACGAATTAACGCGGAAGTGGTGCCGCTATGAAATACTGTTGGTTCTATGACATCTCCTTCTAAATCGAGTAACGTTTCTATGGAAACGACAAGAGTTTCTTTTGGGAGGAGAGTATCTCCGTTCCGATTCACTATTCCTTCTTTACTGCATCCCTCGCTCCCTCCCATTGACGAATTAACACTGAAATTGAGTCGCTATGGAATACTATGTGTTCTACAACTTCTCCTTCTAAGTCGAGGAACGTTTCTACGGAAACGACAATACTTTCTTTTGGGAGGCGAGTAACCCCGTTCCGATGCACTATTCCATCTTTACTGCATCCCTCGCCCCTCACACTGCCGAATTAACGCGGAAGTGGTGCCGCTATGAAATATTGTTGGTTCTATGACATCTCCTTCTAAATCGAGTAACGTTTCTATGGAAACGACAAGAGTTTCTTTTGGGAGGAGAGTTTCTCCGTTCCGATTCACTATTCCTTCTTTACTGCATCCCTCGCTCCCTCCCATTGACGAATTAACACTGAAATTGAGTCGCTATGGAATACTATGTGTTCTACAACTTCTCCTTCTAAGTCGAGGAACGTTTCTACGGAAACGACAATACTTTCTTTTGGGAGGCGAGTAACCCCGTTCCGATGCACTATTCCATCTTTACTGCATCCCTCGCCCCTCACACTGACGAATTAACACGGAAGTGTTGTCGCTATGAAATACTGTTGTTTCTATGACAACTCCTTCTAAATCGAGTAACGTTTCTATGGAAACGACAAGAGTTTCTTTTGGGAGGAGAGTATCTCCGTTCCGATTCACTATTCCTTCTTTACTGCATCCCTCGCTCCCTCCCATTGACGAATTAACACTGAATTTGAGTCGCTATGGAATACTATGTGTTCTACAACTTCTGCTTCTAAGTCGAGGAACGTTTCTACGGAAACGACAATACTTTCTTTGTGGAGGCGAGTAACCCCGTTCCGATGCACTATTCCATCTTTACTGCATCCCTCGCCCCTCACACTGACGAATTAACGCGGAAGTGGTGCCGCTATGAAATACTGTTGTTTCTATGACATCTCCTTCTAAATCGAGTAACGTTTCTATGGAAACGACAAGAGTTTCTTTTGGGAGGAGAGTATCTCCGTTCCGTTTCACTATTCCTTCTTTACTGCATCCCTCGCTCCCTCCCATTGACGAATTAACACTGAAATTGAGTCGCTATGGAATACTATGTGTTCTATAACTTCTCCTTCTAAATCGAGGAACGTTTCTACGGAAACGACAATATTTTCTTTTGGGAGGCGAGTATCCCCTTTCTGATGCACCATTCCGTCTTTACTGCACCCCTCGCCCCTCACACTGACGAATTAGCACGGAAGTGGTGTCGCTATGAAATACTATTGGTTCTATGACATCTCCTTCTAAATCGAGTAACGTTTCTATGGAAACGTCAAGAGTTTCTTTTGGGCGGAGGGTATCTCCGTTCCGATTCACTATTCCTTCTTTACTGCATCCCTCGCTCCCTCCCATTGACGAATTAACACTGAAATTGAGTCGCTATGGAATACTATGTGTTCTATAACTTCTCCTTCTAAATCGAGGAACGTTTCTACGGAAATGACAATATTTTCTTTTGGGAGGCGAGTATCCCCTTTCCGATGCACTATTCCATCTTTACTGCATCCCTCGCTCCCTCCCATTGACGAATTAAAACTGAAATTGAGTCGCTATAGAATACTATGTGTTCTATAACTTCTCCTTCTAAATCGAGGAACGTTTCTACGGAAACGACAATATTTTCTTTTGGGAGGCGAGTATCCCCTTTCCGATGCACTATTCCAACTTTACTGCATCCCTCGCCCCTCACACTGACGAATTAACACGGAAGTGGTGTCGGTATGAAATACTATTGGTTCTATGACATCTCCTTCTAAATCGAGTAACGTTTCTATGGAAACGACATGAGTTTCTTTTGGGAGGAGAGTATCTCCGTTCCGATTCACTATTCCTTCTTTACTGCATCCCTCGCTCCCTCCCATTGACGAATTAACACTGAAATTGAGTCGCTATGGAATACTATGTGTTCTACAACTTCTCCTTCTAAGTCGAGGAACGTTTCTACGGAAACGACAATACTTTCTTTTGGGAGGCGAGTAACTCCGTTCCGATTCACTATTCCATCTTTACTGCATCTCTCGCCTTTCACACTGACGAATTAACGCGGAAGTGGTGCCGCTATGAAATACTGTTGGTTCTATGACATCTCCTTCTAAATCGAGTAACGTTTCTATGGAAACGACAAGAGTTTCTTTTGGGAGGAGAGTATCTCCGTTCCGATTCACTATTCCTTCTTTACTGCATCCCTCGCTCCCTCCCATTGACGAATTGACACTGAAATTGAGTCGCTATGGAATACTATGTGTTCTACAACTTCTCCTTCTAAGTCGAGGAACGTTTCTACGGAAACGACAATACTTTCTTTTGGGAGGCGAGTAACTCCGTTCCGATTCACTATTCCATCTTTACTGCATCTCTCGCCCCTCACACTGACGAATTAACGCGGAAGTGGTGCCGCTATGAAATACTGTTGGTTCTATGACATCTCCTTCTGAATCGAGTAACGTTTCTATGGAAACGACAAGAGTTTCTTTTGGGAGGAGAGTATCTCCGTTCCGATTCACTATTCCTTCTTTACTGCATCCCTCGCTCCCTCCCATTGACGAATTAACACTGAAATTGAGTCGC
This sequence comes from Schistocerca piceifrons, assembly GCF_021461385.2. NCBI lineage: Eukaryota > Metazoa > Arthropoda > Insecta > Orthoptera > Acrididae > Schistocerca > Schistocerca piceifrons. Next base: position 203,413 of record NW_025728216.1, on the reverse strand, counting down.
TATGGAATACTATGTGTTCTACAACTTCTCCTTCTAAGTCGAGGAACGTTTCTACGGAAACGACAATACTTCCTTTTGGGAGGCTAGTAACTCCGTTCCGATTCACTATTCCATCTTTACTGCATCTCTCGCCCCTCACACTGACGAATTAACGCGGAAGTGGTGCCGCTATGAAATACTGTTGGTTCTATGACATCTCCTTCTGAATCGAGTAACGTTTCTATGGAAACGACAAGAGTTTCTTTTGGGAGTCGAGTATCTCCGTTCCGATTCACTATTCCTTCTTTACTGCATCCCTCGCTCCCTCCCATTGACGAATTAACACTGAAATTGAGTCGCTATGGAATACTATGTGTTCTACAACTTCTCCTTCTAAGTCGAGTAACGTTTCTACGGAAACGACAATACTTTCTTTTGGGAGGCGAGTAACTCCGTTCCGATTCACTATTCCATCTTTACTGCATGTCTCGCCCCTCACACTGACGAATTAACGCGGAAGTGGTGCCGCTATGAAATACTGTTGGTTCTATGACATCTCCTTCTAAATCGAGAAACGTATCTATGGAAACGACAAGAGTTTCTTTTGGGAGGAGAGTATCTCCGTTCCGATTCACTATTCCTTCTTTACTGCATCCCTCGCTCCCTCCCATTGACGAATTAACACTGAAATTGAGTCGCTATGGAATACTATGTGTTCTACAACTTCTCCTTCTAAGTCGAGGAACGTTTCTACGGAAACGACAATACTTTCTTTTGGGAGGCGAGTAACCCCGTTCCGATGCACTATTCCATCTTTACTGCATCCCTCGCCCCTCACACTGACGAATTAACGCGGAAGTGGTGCCGCTATGAAATACTGTTGGTTCTATGACATCTCCTTCTAAATCGAGAAACGTTTCTATGGAAACGACAAGAGTTTCTTTTGGGAGGAGAGTATCTCCGTTCCGATTCACTATTCCTTCTTTACTGCATCCCTCGCTCCCTCCCATTGACGAATTAACACTGAAATTGAGTCGCTATGGAATACTATGTGTTCTACAACTTCTCCTTCTAAGTCGAGGAACGTTTCTACGGAAACGACAATACTTTCTTTTGGGAGGCGAGTAACTCCGTTCCGATGCACTATTCCATCTTTACTGCATCTCTCGCCCCTCACACTGACGAATTAACGCGGAAGTGGTGCCGCTATGAAATACTGTTGGTTCTATGACATCTCCTTCTGAATCGAGTAACGTTTCTATGGAAACGACAAGAGTTTCTTTTGGGAGGAGAGTATCTCCGTTCCGATTCACTATTCCTTCTTTACTGCATCCCTCGCTCCCTCCCATTGACGAATTAACACTGAAATTGAGTCGCTATGGAATACTATGTGTTCTACAACTTCTCCTTCTAAGTCGAGGAACGTTTCTACGGAAACGACAATACTTTCTTTTGGGAGGCGAGTAACTCCGTTCCGATTCACTATTCCATCTTTACTGCATCTCTCGCCCCTCACACTGACGAATTAACGCGGAAGTGGTGCCGCTATGAAATACTGTTGGTTCTATGACATCTCCTTCTAAATCGAGTAACGTTTCTATGGAAACGACAAGAGTTTCTTTTGGGAGGAGAGTATCTCCGTTCCGATTCACTATTCCTTCTTTACTGCATCCCTCGCTCCCTCCCATTGACGAATTAACACTGAAATTGAGTCGCTATGGAATACTATGTGTTCTACAACTTCTCCTTCTAAGTCGAGGAACGTTTCTACGGAAACGACAATACTTTCTTTTGGGAGGCGAGTAACTCCGTTCCGATTCACTATTCCATCTTTACTGCATCTCTCGCCCCTCACACTGACGAATTAACGCGGAAGTGGTGCCGCTATGAAATACTGTTGGTTCTATGACATCTCCTTCTAAATCGAGTAACGTTTCTATGGAAACGACAAGAGTTTCTTTTGGGAGGAGAGTATCTCCGTTCCGATTCACTATTCCTTCTTTACTGCATCCCTCGCTCCCTCCCATTGACGAATTAACACTGAAATTGAGTCGCTATGGAATACTATGTGTTCTACAACTTCTCCTTCTAAGTCGAGGAACGTTTCTACGGAAACGACAATACTTTCTTTTGGGAGGCGAGTAACTCCGTTCCGATTCACTATTCCATCTTTACTGCATCCCTCGCCCCTCACACTGACGAATTAACGCGGAAGTGGTGCCGCTATGAAATACTGTTGGTTCTATGACATCTCCTTCTAAATCGAGTAACGTTTCTATGGAAACGACAAGAGTTTCTTTTGGGAGGAGAGTATCTCCGTTCCGATTCACTATTCCTTCTTTACTGCATCCCTCGCTCCCTCCCATTGACGAATTAACACTGAAATTGAGTCGCTATGGAATACTATCTGTTCTACAACTTCTCCTTCTAAGTCGAGGAACGTTTCTACGGAAACGTCAATACTTTCTTTTGGGAGGCGAGTAACTCCGTTCCGATTCACTATTCCATCTTTACTGCATCTCTCGCCCCTCACACTGACGAATTAACGCGGAAGTGTTGCCGCTATGAAATACTGTTGGTTCTATGACATCTCCTTCTAAATCGAGTAACGTTTCTATGGAAACGACAAGAGTTTCTTTTGGGAGGAGAGTATCTCCGTTCCGATTCACTATTCCTTCTTTACTGCATCCCTCGCTCCCTCCCATTGACGAATTAACACTGAAATTGAGTCGCTATGGAATACTATGTGTTCTACAACTTCTCCTTCTAAGTCGAGGAACGTTTCTACGTAAACGACAATACTTTCTTTTGGGAGGCGAGTAACTCCGTTCCGATTCACTATTCCATCTTTACTGCATCTCTCGCCCCTCACACTGACGAATTAACGCGGAAGTGGTGCCGCTATGAAATACTGTTGGTTCTATGACATCTCCTTCTAAATCGAGTAACGTTTCTATGGAAACGACAAGAGTTTCTTTTGGGAGGAGAGTATCTCCGTTCCGATTCACTATTCCTTCTTTACTGCATCCCTCGCTCCCTCCCATTGACGAATTAACACTGAAATTGAGTCGCTATGGAATACTATGTGTTCTAGAACTTCACCTTCTAAGTCGAGGAACGTTTCTACGGAAACGACAATACTTTCTTTTGGGAGGCGAGTAACTCCGTTCCGATTCACTATTCCATCTTTACTGCATCTCTCGCCCCTCACACTGACGAATTAACGCGGAAGTGTTGCCGCTATGAAATACTGTTGGTTCTATGACATCTCCTTCTAAATCGAGTAACGTTTCTATGGAAACGACAAGAGTTTCTTTTGGGAGGAGAGTATCTCCGTTCCGATTCACTATTCCTTCTTTACTGCATCCCTCGCTCCCTCCCATTGACGAATTAACACTGAAATTGAGTCGCTATGGAATACTATGTGTTCTAGAACTTCACCTTCTAAGTCGAGGAACGTTTCTACGGAAACGACAATACTTTCTTTTGGGAGGCGAGTAACTCCGTTCCGATTCACTATTCCATCTTTACTGCATCTCTCGCCCCTCACGCTGACGAATTAACGCGGAAGTGTTGCCGCTATGAAATACTGTTGGTTCTATGACATCTCCTTCTAAATCGAGTAACGTTTCTATGGAAACGACAAGAGTTTCTTTTGGGAGGAGAGTATCTCCGTTCCGATTCACTATTCCTTCTTTACTGCATCCCTCGCTCCCTCCCATTGACGAATTAACACTGAAATTGAGTCGCTATGGAATACTATGTGTTCTACAACTTCTCCTTCTAAGTCGAGGAACGTTTCTACGGAAACGACAATACTTTCTTGTGGGAGGCGAGTAACCCCGTTCCGATGCACTATTCCATCTTTACTGCATCCCTCGCCCCTCACACTGACGAATTAACGCGGAAGTGGTGCCGCTATGAAATACTGTTGGTTCTAAGACATCTCCTTCTAAATCGAGTAACGTTTCTATGGAAACGACAAGAGTTTCTTTTGGGAGGAGAGTATCTCCGTTCCGATTCACTATTCCTTCTTTACTGCATCCCTCGCTCCCTCCCATTGACGAATTAACACTGAAATTGAGTCGCTATGGAATACTATGTGTTCTACAACTTCTCCTTCTAAGTCGAGGAACGTTTCTACGGAAACGACAATACTTTCTTTTGGGAGGCGAGTAACTCCGTTCCGATTCACTATTCCATCTTTACTGCATGTCTCGCCCCTCACACTGACGAATTAACGCGGAAGTGGTGCCGCTATGAAATACTGTTGGTTCTATGACATCTCCTTCTAAATCGAGTAACGTTTCTATGGAAACGACAAGAGTTTCTTTTGGGAGGAGAGTATCTCCGTTCCGATTCACTATTCCTTCTTTACTGCATCCCTCGCTCCCTCCCATTGACGAATTAACACTGAGATTGAGTCGCTATGGAATACTATGTGTTCTACAACTTCTCCTTCTAAGTCGAGGAACGTTTCTACGGAAACGACAATACTTTCTTTTGGGAGGCGAGTAACTCCGTTCCGATTCACTATTCCATCTTTACTGCATCCCTCGCCCCTCACACTGACGAATTAACGCGGAAGTGGTGCCGCTATGAAATACTGTTGGTTCTATGACATCTCCTTCTAAATCGAGTAACGTTTCTATGGAAACGACAAGAGTTTCTTTTGGGAGGAGAGTATCTCCGTTCCGATTCACTATTCCTTCTTTACTGCATCCCTCGCTCCCTCCCATTGACGAATTAACACTGAAATTGAGTCGCTATGGAATACTATGTGTTCTACAACTTCTCCTTCTAAGTCGAGGAACGTTTCTACGGAAACGTCAATACTTTCTTTTGGGAGGCGAGTAACTCCGTTCCGATTCACTATTCCATCTTTACTGCATCTCTCGCCCCTCACACTGACGAATTAACGCGGAAGTGTTGCCGCTATCAAATACTGTTGGTTCTATGACATCTCCTTCTAAATCGAGTAACGTTTCTATGGAAACGACAAGAGTTTCTTTTGGGAGGAGAGTATCTCCGTTCCGATTCACTATTCCTTCTTTACTGCATCCCTCGCTCCCTCCCATTGACGAATTAACACTGAAATTGAGTCGCTATGGAATACTATGTGTTCTACAACTTCTCCTTCTAAGTCGAGGAACGTTTCTACGTAAACGACAATACTTTCTTTTGGGAGGCGAGTAACTCCGTTCCGATTCACTATTCCATCTTTACTGCATCTCTCGCCCCTCACACTGACGAATTAACGCGGAAGTGGTGCCGCTATGAAATACTGTTGGTTCTATGACATCTCCTTCTAAATCGAGTAACGTTTCTATGGAAACGACAAGAGTTTCTTTTGGGAGGAGAGTATCTCCGTTCCGATTCACTATTCCTTCTTTACTGCATCCCTCGCTCCCTCCCATTGACGAATTAACACTGAAATTGAGTCGCTATGGAATACTATGTGTTCTAGAACTTCACCTTCTAAGTCGAGGAACGTTTCTACGGAAACGACAATACTTTCTTTTGGGAGGCGAGTAACTCCGTTCCGATTCACTATTCCATCTTTACTGCATCTCTCGCCCCTCACACTGACGAATTAACGCGGAAGTGTTGCCGCTATGAAATACTGTTGGTTCTATGACATCTCCTTCTAAATCGAGTAACGTTTCTATGGAAACGACAAGAGTTTCTTTCGGGAGGAGAGTATCTCCGTTCCGATTCACTATTCCTTCTTTACTGCATCCCTCGCTCCCTCCCATTGACGAATTAACACTGAAATTGAGTCGCTATGGAATACTATGTGTTCTAGAACTTCACCTTCTAAGTCGAGGAACGTTTCTACGGAAACGACAATACTTTCTTTTGGGAGGCGAGTAACTCCGTTCCGATTCACTATTCCATCTTTACTGCATCTCTCGCCCCTCACGCTGACGAATTAACGCGGAAGTGTTGCCGCTATGAAATACTGTTGGTTCTATGACATCTCTTTCTAAATCGAGTAACGTTTCTATGGAAACGACAAGAGTTTCTTTTGGGAGGAGAGTATCTCCGTTCCGATTCACTATTCCTTCTTTACTGCATCCCTCGCTCCCTCCCATTGACGAATTAACACTGAAATTGAGTCGCTATGGAATACTATGTGTTCTACAACTTCTCCTTCTAAGTCGAGGAACGTTTCTACGGAAACGACAATACTTTCTTTTGGGAGGCGAGTAACCCCGTTCCGATGCACTATTCCATCTTTACTGCATCCCTCGCCCCTCACACTGACGAATTAACGCGGAAGTGGTGCCGCTATGAAATACTGTTGGTTCTAAGACATCTCCTTCTAAATCGAGTAACGTTTCTATGGAAACGACAAGAGTTACTTTTGGGAGGAGAGTATCTCCGTTCCGATTCACTATTCCTTCTTTACTGCATCCCTCGCTCCCTCCCATTGACGAATTAACACTGAAATTGAGTCGCTATGGAATACTATGTGTTCTACAACTTCTCCTTCTAAGTCGAGGAACGTTTCTACGGAAACGACAATACTTTCTTTTGGGAGGCGAGTAACTCCGTTCCGATTCACTATTCCATCTTTACTGCATGTCTCGCCCCTCACACTGACGAATTAACGCGGAAGTGGTGCCGCTATGAAATACTGTTGGTTCTATGACATCTCCTTCTAAATCGAGTAACGTTTCTATGGAAACGACAAGAGTTTCTTTTGGGAGGAGAGTATCTCCGTTCCGATTCACTATTCCTTCTTTACTGCATCCCTCGCTCCCTCCCATTGACGAATTAACACTGAGATTGAGTCGCTATGGAATACTATGTGTTCTACAACTTCTCCTTCTAAGTCGAGGAAAGTTTCTACGGAAACGACAATACTTTCTTTTGGGAGGCGAGTAACTCCGTTCCGATTCACTATTCCATCTTTACTGCATCTCTCGCCCCTCACACTGACGAATTAACGCGGAAGTGGTGCCGCTATGAAATACTGTTGGTTCTATGACATCTCCTTCTAAATCGAGTAACGTTTCTATGGAAACGACAAGAGTTTCTTTTGGGAGGAGAGTATCTCCGTTCCGATTCACTATTCCTTCTTTACTGCATCCCTCGCTCCCTCCCATTGACGAATTGACACTGAAATTGAGTCGCTATGGAATACTATGTGTTCTATAACTTCTCCTTCTAAATCGAGGAACGTTTCTACGGAAACGACAACATTTTCTTTTGGGAGGCGAGTATCCCCTTTCCGATGCACTATTCCATCTTTACTGCATCCATCGCTCCCTCCCATTGACGAATTAACACTGAAATTGAGTCGCTATGGAATACTATGTGATCTATAACTTCTCCTTCTAAATCGAGGAACGTTTCTACGGAAACGACAGTATTTTCTTTTGGGAGGCTAGTATCCCCTTTCCGATGCACTATTCCATCTTTACTGCATCCCTCGCCCCTCACTCTGACGAATTAACACGGAAGTGGTGTCGCTATGAAATACTATTGGTTCTATGACTTCTCCTTCTAAATCGAGTGTGATTTCCCTAAATCACACCAGGCAAATGCCGGGATGGTTCCTTTGAAAGGGCACGGCCGACTTCCTTCCCCGTCCTTCTCTAATCCGATGAGACCGATGACCTCGCTGTTTGGTCTCTTCCCCCAAACAATCCAATCCAATTCTAAATCGAGTAACGTTTCTATGGAAACGACAAGAGTTTCTTTTGGGAGGAGAGTATCTCCGTTCTGATTCACTATTCCATCTTTACTGCATCCCTCGCTCCCTCCCATTGACTAATTAACACTGAAATTGAGTCGCTATGGAATACTATGTGTTCTATAACTTCTCCTTCTAAATCGAGGAACGTTTCTACGGAAACGACAATATTTTATTTTGGGAGGCGAGTATCCCCTTACCGATGCACTATTCCATATTTACTGCATCCCTCGCCCCTCACACTGACGAATTAACACGGAAGTGGTGTCGGTATGAAATACTATTGGTTCTATGACATCTCCTTCTAAATCGAGTAACGTTTCTATGGAAACGAAAAGAGTTTCTTTTGGGAGGAGAGTATCTCCGTTCCGATTCACCATTCCTTCTTTACTGCATCCCTCGCTCCCCCCCATTGACGAATTAACACTGAAATTGAGTCGCTATGGAATACCATGTGTTCTATAACTTCTCCTTCTAAATCGAGGAACGTTTCTACGGAAACGACAATATTTTCTTTTGGGAGGCGAGTATCCCCTTTCCGATGCACTATTCCATCTTTACTGCACCCCTCGCCCCTCACACTGACGAATTAACACGGAAGTGGTGCCGCTATGAAATACTATTGGTTCTATGACATCTCCTTCTAAATCGAGTAACGTTTCTATGGAAACGAAAAGAGTTTCTTTTGGGAGGAGAGTATCTCCGTTCCGATTCACTATTCCTTCATTACTGCATCCCTCGCTCCCTCTCATTGACGAATTAACACTGAAATTGAGTCGCTATGCAATACTATGTGTTCTATAACTTCTCCTTCTAAATGGAGGAACGTTTCTACGGAAACGACATTATTTTCTTTTGGGAGGCGAGTATCCCCTTTCCGATGCACTATTCCATCTTTACTGCATCCCTCGCCCCCTCCCATTGACGAATTAACACTGAAATTGAGTCGCTATAGAATACTATGTGTTCTATAACTTCTCCTTCTAAATCGAGGAACGTTTCTACGGAAACGACAATATTTTCTTTTGGGAGGCGAGTATCCCCTTTCCGATGCACTATTCCTTCTTTACTGCATCCCTCGCCCCTCACACTGACGAATTAACATGGAAGTGGTGTCGCTATGAAATACTATTGGTTCTATGACATCCCCTTCTAAATCGAGTAACGTTTCTATGGAGACGACAAGAGTTTCTTTTGGGAGGAGAGTATCTCCGTTCCGATTCACTATTCCTTCTTTACTGCATCCCTCGCTCCCTCCCATTGACGAATTGACACTGAAATTGAGTCGCTATGGAATACTATGTGTTCTATAACTTCTCCTTCTAAATCGAGGAACGTTTCTACGGAAACGACAATATTTTCTTTTGGGAGGCGAGTATCCCCTTTCCGATGCACTATTCCATCTTTACTGCATCCCTCGCTCCCTCCCATTGACGAATTAACACTGAAATTGAGTCGCTATGGAATACTATGTGATCTATAACTTCTCCTTCTAAATCGAGGAACGTTTCTACGGAAACGACAGTATTTTCTTTTGGGAGGCTAGTATCCCCTTTCCGATGCACTATTCCATCTTTACTGCATCCCTCGCCCCTCACACTGACGAATTAACACGGAAGTGGTGTCGCTATGAAATACTATTGGTTCTATGACTTCTCCTTCTAAATCGAGTGTGATTTCCCTAAATCACACCAGGCAAATGCCGGGATGGTTCCTTTGAAAGGGCACGGCCGACTTCCTTCCCCGTCCTTCTCTAATCCGATGAGACCGATGACCTCGCTGTTTGGTCTCTTCCCCCAAACAATCCAATCCAATTCTAAATCGAGTAACGTTTCTATGGAAACGACAAGAGTTTCTTTTGGGAGGAGAGTATCTCCGTTCTGATTCACTATTCCATCTTTACTGCATCCCTCGCTCCCTCCCATTGACTAATTAACACTGAAATTGAGTCGCTATGGAATACTATGTGTTCTATAACTTCTCCTTCTAAATCGAGGAACGTTTCTACGGAAACGACAATATTTTATTTTGGGAGGCGAGTATCCCCTTTCCGATGCACTATTCCATATTTACTGCATCCCTCGCCCCTCACACTGACGAATTAACACCTAAGTGGTGTCGCTATGAAATACTATTGGTTCTATGACTTCTCCTTCTAAATCGAGTAACGTTTCTATGGAAACGACAAGAGTTTCTTTTGGGAGGAGAGTATCTCCGTTCCGATTCACTATTCCTTCTTTACTGCATCCCTCGCTCCCTCCCATTGACGAATTAACACTGAAATTGAGTCGCTATGGAATACTATGTGTTCTATAACTTCTCCTTCTAAATCGAGGAACGTTTCTACGGAAACGACAATATTTTCTTTTGGGAGGTGAGTATCCCCTTTCCGACGCACTATTCCATCTTTACTGCATCCCTCGCCCCTCACACTGACGAATTAACACGAAAGTGGTGTCGCTATGAAATACTATTGGTTCTATGACGTCTCCTTCTAAATCGAGTAACGTTTCTATGGAAACGACAAGAGTTTCTTTTGGGAGGAGAGTATCACCGTTCCGATTCACTATTCCTTCTTTACTGCATCCCTCGCACCCTCCCATTGACGAATTAACACTGAAATTGAGTCGCTATGGAATACTTTATGATCTATAACTTCTCCTTCTAAATCGAGGAACGTTTCTACGGAAACCACAATATTTTCTTTTGGGAGGCGAGTATCCCCTTTCCGATGCACTATTCCGTCTTTACTGCATCCCTCGCCCCTCACACTGACGAATTAACACGAAAGTGGTGTCGCTATGAAATACTATTGGTTCAATGACATCTCCTTCTAAATCGAGTACCGTTTCTATGGAAACGACAAAAGTTTCTTTTGGGAGGAGTGTATCTCCGTTCCGATTTACTATTCCTTCTTTACTGCATCCCTCGCTCCCTCCCATTGACGAATTAACACTGAAATTGAGTCGCTATGGAATACTTTATGATCTATAACTTCTCCTTCTAAATCGAGGAACGTTTCTACGGAAACCACAATATTTTCTTTTGGGAGGCGAGTATCCCCTTTCCGATGCACTATTCCATCTTTACTGCATCCCTCGCCCCTCACACTGACGAATTAACACGGAACTGGTGTCGCTATGAAATACTATTGGTTCTATGACTTCTCCTTCTAAATCGAGTAACGTTTCTATGGAAACGACAAGAGCTTCTTTTGGGAGGAGAGTATCTCCGTTCCGATTCACTATTCCTTCTTTACTGCATCCCTCGCTCCCTCCCATTGACGAATTAACACTGAAATTGAGTCGCTATGGAATACTATGTATTCTATAACTTCTCCTTCTAAATCGAGGAACGTTTCTACGGAAACGACAATATTTTCTTTTGGGAGGCGAGTATCCCCTTTCCGATGCACTATTCCATCTTTACTGCATCTCTCGCCCCTCACACTGACGAATTAACACGGAAGTGGTGTCGGTATAATATACTATTGGTTTTATGACTTCTCCTTCTAAATCGAGTAACGTTTCTATGGAAACGACAAGAGTTTCTTTTGGGAGGAGAGTATCACCGTTCCGATTCACTATTCCTTCTTTACTGCATCCCACGCACCCTCCCATTGACGAATTAACACTGAAATTGAGTCGCTATGGAATACTATATGATCTATAACTTCTCCTTCTAAATCGAGGAACGTTTCTACGGAAACCACAATATTTTCTTTTGGGAGGCGAGTATCCCCTTTCCTATGCACTATTCCGTCTTTACTGCATCTCTCGCACCTCACACTGACGAATTAACACGGAAGTGGTGTCGCTATGAAATACTATTGGTTCTATGACATCTCCTTCTGAATCGAGTAACGTCTCTATGGAAACGACAAGAGTTTCTTTTGGGAGGAGAGTATCACCGTTCCGATTCACTATTCCTTCTTTACTGCATCCCTCGCACCCTCCCATTGACGAATTAACACTGAAATTGAGTCGCTATGGAGTACTATATGATCTATAACTTCTCCTTCTAAGTCGAGGAACGTTTCTACGGAAACGACAATACTTTCTTTTGGGAGGCGAGTAACCCCGTTCCGATGCACTATTCCATCTTTACTGCATCCCTCGCCCCTCACACTGACGAATTAACGCGGAAGTGGTGCCGCTATGAAATACTGTTGGTTCTATGACATCTCCTTCTAAATCGAGTATCGTTTCTATGGAAACGACAAGAGTTTCTTTTGGGAGGAGAGTATCTCCGTTCCGATTCACTATTCCTTCTTTACTGCATCCCTCGCTCCCTCCCATTGACGAATTAACACTGAAATTGAGTCGCTATGGGATACTATGTGTTCTACAACTTCTCCTTCTAAGTCGAGGAACGTTTCTACGGAAACGACAATACTTTCTTTTGGGAGGCGAGTAACCCCGTTCCGATGCACTATTCCATCTTTACTGCATCCCTCGCCCCTCACACTGACGAATTAACGCGGAAGTGGTGCCGCTATGAAATACTGTTGGTTCTATGACATCTCCTTCTAAATCGAGTAACGTTTCTATGGAAACGACAAGAGTTTCTTTTGGGAGGAGAGTATCTCCGTTCCGATTCACTTTTCCTTCTTTACTGCATCCCTCACTCCCTCCCATTGACGAATTAACACTGAAATTGAATCGCTATGGAATACTATGTGTTCTACAACTTCTCCTTCTAAATCGAGGAACGTTTCTACGGAAACGACAATATTTTCTTTTGGGAGGCGAGTATCCCCTTTCCGATGCACTATTCCATCTTTACTGCATCCCTCGCCCCTCACACTGACGAATTAACACGGAAGTGGTGTCGCTATGAAATACTATTGGTTCTATGACATCTCCTTCTAAATCGAGTAACGTTTCTATGGAAACGACAAGAGTTTCTTTTGGGAGGAGAGTATCTCCGTTCCGATTCACCATTCCTTCTTTACTGCATGCCTCGCTCCCCCCCATTGACGAATTAACACTGAAATTGAGTCGCTATGGAATACCATGTGTTCTATAACTTCTCCTTCTAAATCGAGGAACGTTTCCACGGAAACGACAATATTTTCTTTTGGGAGGCGAGTATCCCCTTTCCGATGCACTATTCCATCTTTACTGCACCCCTCGCCCCTCACACTGACGAATTAACACGGAAGTGGTGCCGCTATGAAATACTATTGGTTCTATGACATCTCCTTCTAAATCGAGTAACGTTTCTATGGAAACGAAAAGAGTCTCTTTTGGGAGGAGAGTATCTCCGTTCCGATTCACTATTCCTTCATTACTGCATCCCTCGCACCCTCTCATTGACGAATTAACACTGAAATTGAGTCGCTATGCAATACTATGTGTTCTATAACTTCTCCTTCTAAATCGAGGAACGTTTCTACGGAAACGACATTATTTTCTTTTGGGAGGCGAGTATCCCCTTTCCGATGCACTATTCCATCTTTACTGCATCCCTCGCTCCCTCCCATTGACGAATTAACACTGAAATTGAGTCGCTATAGAATACTATGTGTTCTATAACTTCTCCTTCTAAATCGAGGAACGATTCTACGGAAACGACAATATTTTCTTTTGGGAGGCGAGTATCCCCTTTCCGATGCACTATTCCATATTTACTGCATCCCTCGCCCCTCACACTGACGAATTAACATGGAAGTGGTGTCTCTATGAAATACTATTGGTTCTATGACATCCCCTTCTAAATCGAGTAACGTTTCTATGGAAACGACAAGAGTTTCTTTTGGGAGGAGAGTATCTCCGTTCCGATTCACTATTCCTTCTTTACTGCATCCCTCGCTCCCTCCCATTGACGAATTGACACTGAAATTGAGTCGCTATGGAATACTATGTGTTCTATAACTTCTCCTTCTAAATCGAGGAACGTTTCTACGGAAACGACAATATTTTCTTTTAGGAGGCGAGTATCCCCTTTCCGATGCACTATTCCATCTTTACTGCATCCCTCGCTCCCTCCCATTGACGAATTAACACTGAAATTGAGTCGCTATGGAATACTATGTGATCTATAACTTCTCCTTCTAAATCGAGGAACGTTTCTACGGAAACGACAGTATTTTCTTTTGGGAGGCTAGTATCCCCTTTCCGATGCACTATTCCATCTTTACTGCATCCCTCGCCCCTCACACTGACGAACTAACGCGGAAGTGTTGCCGCTATGAGATACTGTTGGTTCTATGACATCTCCTTCTAAATCGAGTAACGTTTCTATGGAAACGACAAGAGTTTCTTTTGGGATTAGAGTATCTCCGTTCCGATTCACTATTCCTTCTTTACTGCATCCCTCGCTCCCTCCCATTGACGAATTAACACTGAAATTGAGTCGCTATGGAATACTATGTGTTCTACAACTTCTCCTTCTAAGTCGAGGAACGTTTCTACGGAAACGACAATACTTTCTTTTCGGAGGCGAGTAACTCCGTTCCGATTCACTATTCCATCTTTACTGCATCTCTCGCCCCTCACACTGACGAATTAACGCGGAAGTGGTGCCGCTATGAAATACTGTTGGTTCTATGACATCTCCTTCTAAATCGAGTAACGTTTCTTTGGAAACGACAAGAGTTTCTTTTGGGAGGAGAGTATCTCCGTTCCGATTCACTATTCCTTCTTTACTGCATCCCTCGCTCCCTCCCATTGACGAATTAACACTGAAATTGAGTCGCTATGGAATACTATGTGTTCTACAACTTCTCCTTCTAAGTCGAGGAACGTTTCTACGGAAACGACAATACTTTCTTTTGGGAGGCGAGTAACTCCGTTCCGATTCACTATTCCATCTTTACTGCATCTCTCGCCCCTCACACTGACGAATTAACGCGGAAGTGTTGCCGCTATGAAATACTGTTGGTTCTATGACATCTCCTTCTAAATCGAGTAACGTTTCTATGGAAACGACAAGAGTTTCTTTTGGGAGGAGAGTATCTCCGTTCCGATTCACTATTCCTTCTTTACTGCATCCCTCGCTCCCTCCCATTGACGAATTAACACTGAAATTGAGTCGCTATGGAATACTATGTGTTCTACAACTTCTCCTTCTAAGTCGAGGAACGTTTCTACGGAAACGACAATACTTTCTTTTGGGAGGCGAGTAACCCCGTTCCGATGCACTATTCCATCTTTACTGCATCCCTCGCCCCTCACACTGACGAATTAACGCGGAAGTGGTGCCGCTATGAAATACTGTTGGTTCTAAGACATCTCCTTCTAAATCGAGTAACGTTTCTATGGAAACGACAAGAGTTTCTTTTGGGAGGAGAGTATCTCCGTTCCGATTCACTATTCCTTCTTTACTGCATCCCTCGCTCCCTCCCATTGACGAATTAACACTGAAATAGAGTCGCTATGGAATACTATGTGTTCTACAACTTCTCCTTCTAAGTCGAGGAACGTTTCTACGGAAACGACAATACTTTCTTTTGGGAGGCGAGTAACTCCGTTCCGATTCACTATTCCATCTTTACTGCATCTCTCGCCCCTCACACTGACGAATTAACGCGGAAGTGGTGCCGCTATGAAATACTGTTGGTTCTATGACATCTCCTTCTAAATCGAGTAACGTTTCTATGGAAACGACAAGAGTTTCTTTTAGGAGGAGAGTATCTCCGTTCCGAATCACTATTCCTTCTTTACTGCATCTCTCGCTCCCTCCCATTGACGAATTAACACTGAGATTGAGTCGCTATGGAATACTATGTGTTCTACAACTTCTCCTTCTAAGTCGAGGAACGTTTCTACGGAAACGACAATACTTTCTTTTGGGAGGCGAGTAACTCCGTTCCGATTCACTATTCCATCTTTACTGCATCTCTCGCCCCTCACACTGACGAATTAACGCGGAAGTGGTGCCGCTATGAAATACTGTTGGTTCTATGACATCTCCTTCTAAATCGAGTAACGTTTCTATGGAAACGACAAGAGTTTCTTTTGGGAGGAGAGTATCTCCGTTCCGATTCACTATTCCTTCTTTACTGCATCCCTCGCTCCCTCCCATTGACGA
The DNA here is from genome assembly GCF_021461385.2 of Schistocerca piceifrons. Classification (NCBI taxonomy): domain Eukaryota; kingdom Metazoa; phylum Arthropoda; class Insecta; order Orthoptera; family Acrididae; genus Schistocerca; species Schistocerca piceifrons. The sequence goes on along the minus strand of NW_025728216.1, from coordinate 187,698 downwards.
ATTAACACTGAAATTGAATCGCTATGGAATACTATGTGTTCTACAACTTCTCCTTCTAAATCGAGGAACGTTTCTACGGAAACGACAATATTTTCTTTTGGGAGGCGAGTATCCCCTTTCCGATGCACTATTCCATCTTTACTGCATCCCTCGCCCCTCACACTGACGAATTAACACGGAAGTGGTGTCGCTATGAAATACTATTGGTTCTATGACATCTCCTTCTAAATCGAGTAACGTTTCTATGGAAACGACAAGAGTTTCTTTTGGGAGGAGAGTATCTCCGTTCCGATTCACCATTCCTTCTTTACTGCATCCCTCGCTCCCCCCCATTGACGAATTAACACTGAAATTGAGTCGCTATGGAATACCATGTGTTCTATAACTTCTCCTTCTAAATCGAGGAACGTTTCTACGCAAACGACAATATTTTCTTTTGGGAGGCGAGTATTCCCTTTCCGATGCACTATTCCATCTTTACTGCACCCCTCGCCCCTCACACTGACGAATTAACACGGAAGTGGTGCCGCTATTAAATACTATTGGTTCTATGACATCTCCTTCTAAATCGAGTAACGTTTCTATGGAAACGAAAAGAGTTTCTTTTGGGAGGAGAGTATCACCGTTCTGATTCACTATTCCTTCATTACTGCATCCCTCGCTCCCTCTCATTGACGAATTAACACTGAAATTGAGTCGCTATGCAATACTATGTGTTCTATAACTTCTCCTTGTAAATCGAGGAACGTTTCTACGGAAACGACATTATTTTCTTTTGGGAGGCGAGTATCCCCTTTCCGATGCACTATTCCATCTTTACTGCATCCCTCGCTCCCTCCCATTGACGAATTAACACTGAAATTGAGTCGCTATAGAATACTATGTGTTCTATAACTTCTCCTTCTAAATCGAGGAACGTTTCTACGGAAACGACAATATTTTCTTTTGGGAGGCGAGTATCCCCTTTCCGATGCACTATTCCATCTTTACTGCATCCCTCGCCCCTCACACTGACGAATTAACATGGAAGTGGTGTCGCTATGAAATACTATTGGTTCTATGACATCCCCTTCTAAATCGAGTAACGTTTCTATGGAGACGACAAGAGTTTCTTTTGGGAGGAGAGTATCTCCGTTCCGATTCACTATTCCTTCTTTACTGCATCCCTCGCTCCCTCCCATTGACGAATTGACACTGAAATTGAGTCGCTATGGAATACTATGTGTTCTATAACTTCTCCTTCTAAATCGAGGAACGTTTCTACGGAAACGACAACATTTTCTTTTGGGAGGCGAGTATCCCCTTTCCGAAGCACTATTCCATCTTTACTGCATCCCTCGCTCCCTCCCATTGACGAATTAACACTGAAATTGAGTCGCTATGGAATACTATGTGATCTATAACTTCTCCTTCTAAATCGAGGAACGTTTCTACGGAAACGACAGTATTTTCTTTTGGGAGGCTAGTATCCCCTTTCCGATGCACTATTCCATCTTTACTGCATCCCTCGCCCCTCACACTGACGAATTAACACGGAAGTGGTGTCGCTATGAAATACTATTGGTTCTATGACTTCTCCTTCTAAATCGAGTGCGATTTCCCTAAATCACACCAGGCAAATGCCGGGATGGTTCCTTTGAAAGGGCACGGCCGACTTCCTTCCCCGTCCTTCTCTAATCCGATGAGACCGATGACCTCGCTGTTTGGTCTCTTCCCCCAAACAATCCAATCCAATTCTAAATCGAGAAACGTTTCTATGGAAACGACAAGAGTTCCTTTTGGGAGGAGAGTATCTCCGTTCTGATTCACTATTCCATCTTTACTGCATCCCTCGCTCCCTCCCATTGACTAATTAACACTGAAATTGAGTCGCTATGGAATACTATGTGTTCTATAACTTCTCCTTCTAAATCGAGGAACGTTTCTACGGAAACGACAATATTTTATTTTGGGAGGCGAGTATCCCCTTTCCGATGCACTATTCCATATTTACTGCATCCCTCGCCCCTCACACTGACGAATTAACACGGAAGTGGTGTCGCTATGAAATACTATTGGTTCTATGACATCTCCTTCTAAATCGAGTAACGTTTCTATGGAAACGACAAGAGTTTCTTTTGGGAGGAGAGTATCTCCGTTCCGATTCACCATTCCTTCTTTACTGCATCCCTCGCTCCCCCCCATTGACGAATTAACACTGAAATTGAGTCGCTATGGAATACCATGTGTTCTATAACTTCTCCTTCTAAATCGAGGAACTTTTCTACGGAAACGACAATATTTTCTTTTGGGAGGCGAGTATTCCCTTTCCGATGCACTATTCCATCTTTACTGCACCCCTCGCCCCTCACACTGACGAATTAACACGGAAGTGGTGCCGCTATGAAATACTATTGGTTCTATGACATCTCCTTCTAAATCGAGTAACGTTTCTATGGAAACAACAAGAGTTTCTTTTGGGGAGGAGAGTATCTCCGTTCCGATTCACCATTCCTTTTTTACTGCATCCCTCGCTCCCCCCCATTGACGAATTAACACTGAAATTGAGTCGCTATGGAATACCATGTGTTCTATAACTTCTCCTTCTAAATCGAGGAACGTTTCTACGGAAACGACAATATTTTCTTTTGGGAGGCGAGTATCCCCTTTCCGATGCACTATTCCATCTTTACTGCACCCCTCGCCCCTCACACTGACGAATTAACACGGAAGTGGTGCCGCTATGAAATACTATTGGTTCTATGACTTCTCCTTCTAAATCGAGTGTGATTTCCCTAAATCACACCAGGCAAATGCCGGGATGGTTCCTTTGAAAGGGCACGGCCGACTTCCTTCCCCGTCCTTCTCTAATCCGATGAGACCGATGACCTCGCTGTTTGGTCTCTTCCCCCAAACAATCCAATCCAATTCTAAATCGAGTAACGTTTCTATGGAAACGACAAGAGTTTCTTTTGGGAGGAGAGTATCTCCGTTCTGATTCACTATTCCATCTTTACTGCATCCCTCGCTCCCTCCCATTGACTAATTAACACTGAAATTGAGTCGCTATGGAATACTATGTGTTCTATAACTTCTCCTTCTAAATCGAGGAACGTTTCTACGGAAACGACAATATTTTATTTTGGGAGGCGAGTATCCCCTTTCCGATGCACTATTCCATATTTACTGCATCCCTCGCCCCTCACACTGACGAATTAACACGGAAGTGGTGTCGCTATGAAATACTATTGGTTCTATGACATCTCCTTCTAAATCGAGTAACGTTTCTATGGAAACGACAAGAGTTTCTTTTGGGAGGAGAGTATCTCCGTTCCGATTCACCATTCCTTTTTTACTGCATCCCTCGCTCCCCCCCATTGACGAATTAACACTGAAATTGAGTCGCTATGGAATACCATGTGTTCTATAACTTCTCCTTCTAAATCGAGGAACGTTTCTACGGAAACGACAATATTTTCTTTTGGGAGGCGAGTATCCCCTTTCCGATGCACTATTCCATCTTTACTGCACCCCTCGCCCCTCACACTGACGCATTAACACGGAAGTGGTGCCGCTATGAAATACTATTGGTTCTATGACATCTCCTTCTAAATCGAGTAACGTTTCTATGGAAACGAAAAGAGTTTCTTTTGGGAGGAGAGTATCTCCGTTCCGATGCACTATTCCTTCATTACTGCATCCCTCGCTCCCTCTCATTGACGAATTAACACTGAAATTGAGTCGCTATGCAATACTATGTGTTCTATAACTTCTCCTTCTAAATCGAGGAACGTTTCTACGGAAACGACATTATTTTCTTTTGGGAGGTGAATATCCCCTTTCCGATGCACTATTCCATCTTTACTGCATCCCTCGCTCCCTCCCATTGACGAATTAACACTGAAATTGAGTCGCTATAGAATACTATGTGTTCTAAAACTTCTCCTTCTAAATCGAGGAACGTTTCTACGGAAACGACAATATTTTCTTTTGGGAGGCGAGTATCCCCTTTCCGATGCACTATTTCATCTTTACTGCATCCCTCGCCCCTCACACTGACGAATTAACATGGAAGTGGTGTCGCTATGAAATACTATTGGTTCTATGACATCCCCTTCTAAATCGAGTAACGTTTCTATGGAGACGACAAGAGTTTCTTTTGGGAGGAGAGTATCTCCGTTCCGATTCACTATTCCTTCTTTACTGCATCCCTCGCTCCCTCCCATTGACGAATTGACACTGAAATTGAGTCGCTATGGAATACTATGTGTTCTATAACTTCTCCTTCTAAATCGAGGAATGTTTCTACGGAAACGACAATATTTTCTTTTGGGAGGCGAGTATCCCCTTTCCGATGCACTATTCCATCTTTACTGCATCCCTCGCTCCCTCCCATTGACGAATTAACACTGAAATTGAGTCGCTATGGAATACTATGTGATCTATAACTTCTCCTTCTAAATCGAGGAACGTTTCTACGGAAACGACAGTATTTTCTTTTGGGAGGCTAGTATCCCCTTTCCGATGCACTATTCCATTTTTACTGCATCCCTCGCCCCTCACACTGACGAATTAACACGGAAGTGGTGTCGCTATGAAATACTATTGGTTCTATGACTTCTCCTTCTAAATCGAGTGTGATTTCCCTAAATCACACCAGGCAAATGCCGGGATGGTTCCTTTGAAAGGGCACGGCCGACTTCCTTCCCCGTCCTTCTCTAATCCGATGAGACCGATAACCTCGCTGTTTGGTCTCTTCCCCCAAATAATCCAATCCAATTCTAAATCGAGTAACGTTTCTATGGAAACGACAAGAGTTTCTTTTGGGAGGAGAGTATCTCCGTTCTAATTCACTATTCCATCTTTACTGCATCCCTCGCTCCCTCCCATTGACTAATTAACACTGAAATTGAGTCGCTATGGAATACTATGTGTTCTATAACTTCTCCTTCTAAATCGAGGAACGTTTCTACGGAAACGACAATATTTTATTTTGGGAGGCGAGTATCCCCTTTCCGATGCACTATTCCATATTTACTGCATCCCTCGCCCCTCACACTGACGAATTAACACCTAAGTGGTGTCGCTATGAAATACTATTGGTTCTATGACTTCTCCTTCTAAATCGAGTAACGTTTCTATGGAAACGACAAGAGTTTCTTTTGGGCGGAGAGTATCTCCGTTCCGATTCACTATTCCTTCTTTACTGCATCCCTCGCTCCCTCCCATTGACGAATTAACACTGAAATTGAGTCGCTATGGAATACTATGTGTTCTATAACTTCTCCCTCTAAATCGAGGAACGTTTCTACGGAAACGACAATATTTTCTTTTGGGAGGTGAGTATCCCCTTTCCGACGCACTATTCCATCTTTACTGCATCCCTCGCCCCTCACACTGACGAATTAACACGAAAGTGGTGTCGCTATGAAATACTATTGGTTCTATGACATCTCCTTCTAAATCGAGTAACGTATCTATGGAAACGACAACAGTTTCTTTTGGGAGGAGAGTATCACCGTTCCGATTCACTATTCCTTCTTTACTGCATCCCTCGCACCCTCCCATTGACGAATTAATACTGAAATTGAGTCTCTATGGAATACTTTATGATCTATAACTTCTCCTTCTAAATCGAGGAACGTTTCTACGGAAACCACAATATTTTCTTTTGGGAGGCGAGTATCCCCTTTCCGATGCACTATTCCGTCTTTACTGCATCCCTCGCCCCTCACACTGACGAATTAACACGAAAGTGGTGTCGCTATGAAATACTATTGGTTCAATGACATCTCCTTCTAAATCGAGTAACGTTTCTATGGAAACGACAAAAGTTTCTTTTGGGAGGAGTGTATCTCCGTTCCGATTTACTATTCCTTCTTTACTGCATCCCTCGCTCCCTCCCATTGACGAATTAACACTGAAATTGAGTCGCTATGGAATACGTTATGATCTATAACTTCTCCTTCTAAATCGAGGAACGTTTCTACGGAAACCACAATATTTTCTTTTGGGAGGCGAGTATCCCCTTTCCGATGCACTATTCCATCTTTACTGCATCCCTCGCCCCTCACACTGACGAATTAACACGGAACTGGTGTCGCTATGAAATACTATTGGATCTATGACTTCTCCCTCTAAATCGAGTAACGTTTCTATGGAAACGACAAGAGCTTCTTTTGGGAGGAGAGTATCTCCGTTCCGATTCACTATTCCTTCTTTACTGCATCCCTCGCTCCCTCCCATTGACGAATTAACACTGAAATTGAGTCGCTATGGAATACTATGTATTCTATAACTTTTCCTTCTAAATCGAGGAACGTTTCTACGGAAACGACAATATTTTCTTTTGGGAGGCGAGTATCCCCTTTCCGATGCACTATTCCATCTTTACTGCATGTCTCGCCCCTCACACTGACGAATTAACACGGAAGTGGTGTCGGTATAATATACTATTGGTTTTATGACTTCTCCTTCTAAATCGAGTAACGTTTCTATGGAAACGACAAGAGTTTCTTTTGGGAGGAGAGTATCACCGTTCCGATTCACTATTCCTTCTTTACTGCATCCCACGCACCCTCCCATTGACGAATTAACACTGAAATTGAGTCGCTATGGAATACTATATGATCTATAACTTCTCCTTCTAAATCGAGGAACGTTTCTACGGAAACCACAATATTTTTTTTGGGAGGCGAGTATCCCCTTTCCGATGCACTATTCCGTCTTTACTGCATCTCTCGCACCTCACACTGACGAATTAACACGGAAGTGGTGTCGCTATGAAATACTATTGGTTCTATGATATCTCCTTCTGAATCGAGTAACGTCTCTATGGAAACGACAAGAGTTTCTTTTGGGAGGAGAGTATCACCGTTCCGATTCACTATTCCTTCTTTACTGCATCCCTCGCACCCTCCCATTGACGAATTAACACTGAAATTGAGTCGCTATGGAGTACTATATGATCTATAACTTCTCCTTCTAAGTCGAGGAACGTTTCTACGGAAACGACAATACTTTCTTTTGGGAGGCGAGTAACCCCGTTCCGATGCACTATTCCATCTTTACTGCATCCCTCGCCCCTCACACTGACGAATTAACGCGGAAGTGGTGCCGCTATGAAATACTGTTGGTTCTATGACATCTCCTTCTAAATCGAGTATCGTTTCTATGGAAACGACAAGAGTTTCTTTTGGGAGGAGAGTATCTCCGTTCCGATTCACTATTCCTTCTTTACTGCATCCCTCGCTCCCTCCCATTGACGAATTAACACTGAAATTGAGTCGCTATGGAATACTATGTGTTCTACAACTTCTCCTTCTAAGTCGAGGAACGTTTCTACGGAAACGACAATACTTTCTTTTGGGAGGCGAGTAACCCCGTTCCGATGCACTATTCCATCTTTACTGCATCCCTCGCCCCTCACACTGACGAATTAACGCGGAAGTGGTGCCGCTATGAAATACTGTTGGTTCTATGACATCTCCTTCTAAATCGAGTAACGTTTCTATGGAAACGACAAGAGCTTCTTTTGGGAGGAGAGTATCTCCGTTCCGATTCACTTTTCCTTCTTTACTGCATCCCTCGCTCCCTCCCATTGACGAATTAACACTGAAATTGAGTCGCTATGGAATACTATGTGTTCTACAACTTCTCCTTCTAAATCGAGGAACGTTTCTACGGAAACGACAATACTTTCTTTTGGGAGGCTAGTAACCCCGTCCCGATGCACTATTCCATCTTTACTGCATCCCTCGCCCCTCACACTGACGAATTAACGCGGAAGTGGTGCCGCTATGAAATACTGTTGGTTCTAAGACATCTCCTTCTAAATCGAGTAACGTTTCTATGGAAACGACAAGAGTTTCTTTTGGGAGGAGAGTATCTCCGTTCCGATTCACTATTCCTTCTTTACTGCATCCCTCGCTCCCTCCCATTGACGAATTAACACTGAAATTGAGTCGCTATGGAATACTATGTGTTCTACAACTTCTCCTTCTAAGTCGAGGAACGTTTCTACGGAAACGACAATACTTTCTTTTGGGAGGCGAGTAACTCCGTTCCGATTCACTATTCCATCTTTACTGCATCTCTCGCCCCTCACACTGACGAATTAACGCGGAAGTGGTGCCGCTATGAAATACTGTTGGTTCTATGACATCTCCTTCTAAATCGAGTAACGTTTCTATGGAAACGACAAGAGTTTCTTTTGGGAGGAGAGTATCTCCGTTCCGAATCACTATTCCTTCTTTACTGCATCCCTCGCTCCCTCCCATTGACGAATTAACACTGAGATTGAGTCGCTATGGAATACTATGTGTTCTACAACTTCTCCTTCTAAGTCGAGGAACGTTTCTACGGAAACGACAATACTTTCTTTTGGGAGGCGAGTAACTCCGTTCCGATTCACTATTCCATCTTTACTGCATCTCTCGCCCCTCACACTGACGAATTAACGCGGAAGTGGTGCCGCTATGAAATACTGTTGGTTCTATGACATCTCCTTCTAAATCGAGTAACGTTTCTATGGAAACGACAAGAGTTTCTTTTGGGAGGAGAGTATCTCCGTTCCGATTCACTATTCCTTCTTTACTGCATCCCTCGCTCCCTCCCATTGACGAATTAACACTGAAATTGAATCGCTATGGAATACTATGTGTTCTACAACTTCTCCTTCTAAATCGAGGAACGTTTCTACGGAAACGACAATATTTTCTTTTGGGAGGCGAGTATCCCCTTTCCGATGCACTATTCCATCTTTACTGCATCCCTCGCCCCTCACACTGACGAATTAACACGGAAGTGGTGTCGCTATGAAATACTATTGGTTCTATGACATCTCCTTCTAAATCGAGTAACGTTTCTATGGAAACGACAAGAGTTTCTTTTGGGAGGAGAGTATCTCCGTTCCGATTCACCATTCCTTCTTTACTGCATCCCTCGCTCCCCCCCATTGACGAATTAACACTGAAATTGAGTCGCTATGGAATACCATGTGTTCTATAACTTCTCCTTCTAAATCGAGGAACGTTTCTACGCAAACGACAATATTTTCTTTTGGGAGGCGAGTATCCCCTTTCCGATGCACTATTCCATCTTTACTGCACCCCTCGCCCCTCACACTGACGAATTAACACGGAAGTGGTGCCGCTATTAAATACTATTGGTTCTATGACATCTCCTTCTAAATCGAGTAACGTTTCTATGGAAACGAAAAGAGTTTCTTTTGGGAGGAGAGTATCTCAGTTCCGATTCACTATTCCTTCATTACTGCATCCCTCGCTCCCTCTCTTTGACGAATTAACACTGAAATTGAGTCGCTATGCAATACTATGTGTTCTATAACTTCTCCTTGTAAATCGAGGAACGTTTCTACGGAAACGACATTATTTTCTTTTGGGAGGCGTGTATCCCCTTTCCGATGCACTATTCCATCTTTACTGCATCCCTCGCTCCCTCCCATTGACGAATTAACACTGAAATTGAGTCGCTATAGAATACTATGTGTTCTATAACTTCTCCTTCTAAATCGAGGAACGTTTCTACGGAAACGACAATATTTTCTTTTGGGAGGCGAGTATCCCCTTTCCGATGCACTATTCCATCTTTACTGCATCCCTCGCCCCTCACACTGACGAATTAACATGGAAGTGGTGTCGCTATGAAATACTATTGGTTCTATGACATCCCCTTCTAAATCGAGTAACGTTTCTATGGAGACGACAAGAGTTTCTTTTGGGAGGAGAGTATCTCCGTTCCGATTCACTATTCCTTCTTTACTGCATCCCTCGCTCCCTCCCATTGACGAATTGACACTGAAATTGAGTCGCTATGGAATACTATGTGTTCTATAACTTCTCCTTCTAAATCGAGGAACGTTTCTACGGAAACGACAACATTTTCTTTTGGGAGGCGAGTATCCCCTTTCCGAAGCACTATTCCATCTTTACTGCATCCCTCGCTCCCTCCCATTGACGAATTAACACTGAAATTGAGTCGCTATGGAATACTATGTGATCTATAACTTCTCCTTCTAAATCGAGGAACGTTTCTACGGAAACGACAGTATTTTCTTTTGGGAGGCTAGTATCCCCTTTCCGATGCACTATTCCATCTTTACTGCATCCCTCGCCCCTCACACTGACGAATTAACACGGAAGTGGTGTCGCTATGAAATACTATTGGTTCTATGACTTCTCCTTCTAAATCGAGTGCGATTTCCCTAAATCACACCAGGCAAATGCCGGGATGGTTCCTTTGAAAGGGCACGGCCGACTTCCTTCCCCGTCCTTCTCTAATCCGATGAGACCGATGACCTCGCTGTTTGGTCTCTTCCCCCAAACAATCCAATCCAATTCTAAATCGAGAAACGTTTCTATGGAAACGACAAGAGTTTCTTTTGGGAGGAGAGTATCTCCGTTCTGATTCACTATTCCATCTTTACTGCATCCCTCGCGCCCTCCCATTGACTAATTAACACTGAAATTGAGTCGCTATGGAATACTATGTGTTCTATAACTTCTCCTTCTAAATCGAGGAACGTTTCTACGGAAACGACAATATTTTATTTTGGGAGGCGAGTATCCCCTTTCCGATGCACTATTCCATCTTTACTGCATCCCTCGCCCCTCACACTGACGAATTAACACGGAAGTGGTGTCGCTATGAAATACTATTGGTTCTATGACATCTCCTTCTAAATCGAGTAACGTTTCTATGGAAACGACAAGAGTTTCTTTTGGGAGGAGAGTATCTCCGTTCCGATTCACCATTCCTTCTTTACTGCATCCCTCGCTCCCCCCCATTGACGAATTAACACTGAAATTGAGTCGCTATGGAATACCATGTGTTCTATAACTTCTCCTTCTAAATCGAGGAACTTTTCTACGGAAACGACAATATTTTCTTTTGGGAGGCGAGTATTCCCTTTCCGATGCACTATTCCATCTTTACTGCACCCCTCGCCCCTCACACTGACGAATTAACACGGAAGTGGTGCCGCTATGAAATACTATTGGTTCTATGACATCTCCTTCTAAATCGAGTAACGTTTCTATGGAAACGAAAAGAGTTTCTTTTGGGAGGAGAGTATCTCCGTTCCGATTCACTATTCCTTCATTACTGCATCCCTCGCTCCCTCTCATTGACGAATTAACACTGAAATTGAGTCGCTATGCAATACTATGTGTTCTATAACTTCTCCTTGTAAATCGAGGAACGTTTCTACGGAAACGACATTATTTTCTTTTGGGAGGCGAGTATCCCCTTTCCGATGCACTATTCCATCTTTACTGCATCCCTCGCTCCCTCCCATTGACGAATTAACACTGAAATTGAGTCGCTATAGAATACTATGTGTTCTATAACTTCTCCTTCTAAATCGAGGAACGTTTCTACGGAAACGACAATATTTTCTTTTGGGAGGCGAGTATCCCCTTTCCGATGCACTATTCCATCTTTACTGCATCCCTCGCCCCTCACACTGACGAATTAACATGGAAGTGGTGTCGCTATGAAATACTATTGGTTCTATGACATCCCCTTCTAAATCGAGTAACGTTTCTATGGAGACGACAAGAGTTTCTTTTGGGAGGAGAGTATCTCCGTTCCGATTCACTATTCCTTCTTTACTGCATCCCTCGCTCCCTCCCATTGACGAATTGACACTGAAATTGAGTCGCTATGGAATACTATGTGTTCTATAACTTCTCCTTCTAAATCGAGGAACGTTTCTACGGAAACGACAACATTTTCTTTTGGGAGGCGAGTATCCCCTTTCCGATGCACTATTCCATCTTTACTGCATCCCTCGCTCCCTCCCATTGACGAATTAACACTGAAATTGAGTCGCTATGGAATACTATGTGATCTATAACTTCTCCTTCTAAATCGAGGAACGTTTCTACGGAAACGACAGTATTTTCTTTTGGGAGGCTAGTATCCCCTTTCCGATGCACTATTCCATCTTTACTGCATCCCTCGCCCCTCACACTGACGAATTAACACGGAAGTGGTGTCGCTATGAAATACTATTGGTTCTATGACTTCTCCTTCTAAATCGAGTGTGATTTCCCTAAATCACACCAGGCAAATGCCGGGATGGTTCCTTTGAAAGGGCACGGCCGACTTCCTTCCCCGTCCTTCTCTAATCCGATGAGACCGATGACCTCGCTGTTTGGTCTCTTCCCCCAAACAATCCAATCCAATTCTAAATCGAGTAACGTTTCTATGGAAACGACAAGAGTTTCTTTTGGGAGGAGAGTATTTCCGTTCTGATTCACTATTCCATCTTTACTGCATCCCTCGCTCCCTCCCATTGACTAATTAACACTGAAATTGAGTCGCTATGGAATACTATGTGTTCTATAACTTCTCCTTCTAAATCGAGGAACGTTTCTACGGAAACGACAATATTTTATTTTGCGAGGCGAGTATCCCCTTTCCGATGCACTATTCCATATTTACTGCATCCCTCGCCCCTCACACTGACGAATTAACACGGAAGTGGTGTCGCTATGAAATACTATTGGTTCTATGACATCTCCTTCTAAATCGAGTAACGTTTCTATGGAAACGACAAGAGTTTCTTTTGGGAGGAGAGTATCTCCGTTCCGATTCACCATTCCTTTTTTACTGCATCCCTCGCTCCCCCCCATTGACGAATTAACACTGAAATTGAGTCGCTATGGAATACCATGTGTTCTATAACTTCTCCTTCTAAATCGAGGAACGTTTCTACGGAAACGACAATATTTTCTTTTGGGAGGCGAGTACCCCTTTCCGATGCACTATTCCATCTTTACTGCACCCCTCGCCCCTCACACTGACGAATTAACACGGAAGTGGTGCCGCTATGAAATACTATTGGTTCTATGACTTCTCCTTCTAAATCGAGTGTGATTTCCCTAAATCACACCAGGCAAATGCCGGGATGGTTCCTTTGAAAGGGCACGGCCGACTTCCTTCCCCGTCCTTCTCTAATCCGATGAGACCGATGACCTCGCTGTTTGGTCTCTTCCCCCAAACAATCCAATCCAATTCTAAATCGAGTAACGTTTCTATGGAAACGACAAGAGTTTCTTTTGGGAGGAGAGTATCTCCGTTCTGATTCACTATTCCATCTTTACTGCATCCCTCGCTCCCTCCCATTGACTAATTAACACTGAAATTGAGTCGCTATGGAATACTATGTGTTCTATAACTTCTCCTTCTAAATCGAGGAACGTTTCTACGGAAACGACAATATTTTATTTTGGGAGGCGAGTATCCCCTTTCCGATGCACTATTCCATATTTACTGCATCCCTCGCCCCTCACACTGACGAATTAACACGGAAGTGGTGTCGCTATGAAATACTATTGGTTCTATGACATCTCCTTCTAAATCGAGTAACGTTTCTATGGAAACGACAAGAGTTTCTTTTGGGAGGAGAGTATCTCCGTTCCGATTCACCATTCCTTTTTTACTGCATCCCTCGCTCCCCCCCATTGACGAATTAACACTGAAATTGGGTCGCTATGGAATACCATGTGTTCTATAACTTCTCCTTCTAAATCGAGGAACGTTTCTACGGAAACGACAATATTTTCTTTTGGGAGGCGAGTATCCCCTTTCCGATGCACTATTCCATCTTTACTGCACCCCTCGCCCCTCACACTGACGAATTAACACGGAAGTGGTGCCGCTATGAAATACTATTGGTTCTATGACATCTCCTTCTAAATCGAGTAACGTTTCTATGGAAACGAAAAGAGTTTCTTTTGGGAGGAGAGTATCTCCGTTCCGATGCACTATTCCTTCATTACTGCATCCCTCGCTCCCTCTCATTGACGAATTAACACTGAAATTGAGTCGCTATGCAATACTATGTGTTCTATAACTTCTCCTTCTAAATCGAGGAACGTTTCTACGGAAACGACATTATTTTCTTTTGGGAGGCGAATATCCCCTTTCCGATGCACTATTCCATCTTTACTGCATCCCTCGCTCCCTCCCATTGACGAATTAACACTGAAATTGAGTCGCTATAGAATACTATGTGTTCTATAACTTCTCCTTCTAAATCGAGGAACGTTTCTACGGAAACGACAATATTTTCTTTTGGGAGGCGAGTATCCCCTTTCCGATGCACTATTTCATCTTTACTGCATCCCTCGCCCCTCACACTGACGAATTAACATGGAAGTGGTGTCGCTATGAAATACTATTGGTTCTATGACATCCCCTTCTAAATCGAGTAACGTTTCTATGGAGACGACAAGAGTTTCTTTTGGGAGGAGAGTATCTCCGTTCCGATTCACTATTCCTTCTTTACTGCATCCCTCGCTCCCTCCCATTGACGAATTGACACTGAAATTGAGTCGCTATGGAATACTATGTGTTCTATAACTTCTCCTTCTAAATCGAGGAATGTTTCTACGGAAACGACAATATTTTCTTTTGGGAGGCGAGTATCCCCTTTCCGATGCACTATTCCACCTTTACTGCATCCCTCGCTCCCTCCCATTGACGAATTAACACTGAAATTGAGTCGCTATGGAATACTATGTGATCTATAACTTCTCCTTCTAAATCGAGGAACGTTTCTACGGAAACGACAGTATTTTCTTTTGGGAGGCTAGTATCCCCTTTCCGATGCACTATTCCATCTTTACTGCATCCCTCGCCCCTCACACTGACGAATTAACACGGAAGTGGTGTCGCTATGAAATACAATTGGTTCTATGACTTCTCCTTCTAAATCGAGTGTGATTTCCCTAAATCACACCAGGCAAATGCCGGGATGGTTCCTTTGAAAGGGCACGGCCGACTTCCTTCCCCGTCCTTCTCTAATCCGATGAGACCGATGACCTCGCTGTTTGGTCTCTTCCCCCAAACAATCCAATCCAATTCTAAATCGAGTAACGTTTCTATGGAAACGACAAGAGTTTCTTTTGGGAGGAGAGTATCTCCGTTCTAATTCACTATTCCATCTTTACTGCATCCCTCGCTCCCTCCCATTGACTAATTAACACTGAAATTGAGTCGCTATGGAATACTATGTGTTCTATAACTTCTCCTTCTAAATCGAGGAACGTTTCTACGGAAACGACAATATTTTATTTTGGGAGGCGAGTATCCCCTTTCCGATGCACTATTCCATATTTACTGCATCCCTCGCCCCTCACACTGACGAATTAACACCTAAGTGGTGTCGCTATGAAATACTATTGGTTCTATGACTTCTCCTTCTAAATCGAGTAACGTTTCTATGGAAACGACAAGAGTTTCTTTTGGGCGGAGAGTATCTCCGTTCCGATTCACTATTCCTTCTTTACTGCATCCCTCGCTCCCTCCCATTGACGAATTAACACTGAAATTGAGTCGCTATGGAATACTATGTGTTCTATAACTTCTCCCTCTAAATCGAGGAACGTTTCTACGGAAACGACAATATTTTCTTTTGGGAGGTGAGTATCCCCTTTCCGACGCACTATTCCATCTTTACTGCATCCCTCGCCCCTCACACTGACGAATTAACACGAAAGTGGTGTCGCTATGAAATACTATTGGTTCTATGACATCTCCTTCTAAATCGAGTAACGTATCTATGGAAACGACAAGAGTTTCTTTTGGGAGGAGAGTATCACCGTTCCGATTCACTATTCCTTCTTTACTGCATCCCTCGCACCCTCCCATTGACGAATTAACACTGAAATTGAGTCGCTATGGAATACTTTATGATCTATAACTTCTCCTTCTAAATCGAGGAACGTTTCTACGGAAACCACAATATTTTCTTTTGGGAGGCGAGTATCCCCTTTCCGATGCACTATTCCGTCTTTACTGCATCCCTCGCCCCTCACACTGACGAATTAACACGAAAGTGGTGTCGCTATGAAATACTATTGGTTCAATGACATCTCCTTCTAAATCGAGTAACGTTTCTATGGAAACGACAAAAGTTTCTTTTGGGAGGAGTGTATCTCCGTTCCGATTTACTATTCCTTCTTTACTGCATCCCTCGCTCCCTCCCATTGACGAATTAACACTGAAATTGAGTCGCTATGGAATACGTTATGATCTATAACTTCTCCTTCTAAATCGAGGAACGTTTCTACGGAAACCACAATATTTTCTTTTGGGAGGCGAGTATCCCCTTTCCGATGCACTATTCCATCTTTACTGCATCCCTCGCCCCTCACACTGACGAATTAACACGGAACTGGTGTCGCTATGAAATACTATTGGATCTATGACTTCTCCTTCTAAATCGAGTAACGTTTCTATGGAAACGACAAGAGCTTCTTTTGGGAGGAGAGTATCTCCGTTCCGATTCACTATTCCTTCTTTACTGCATCCCTCGCTCCCTCCCATTGACGAATTAACACTGAAATTGAGTCGCTATGGAATACTATGTATTCTATAACTTCTCCTTCTAAATCGAGGAACGTTTCTACGGAAACGACAATATTTTCTTTTGGGAGGCGAGTATCCCCTTTCCGATGCACTATTCCATCTTTACTGCATGTCTCGCCCCTCACACTGACGAATTAACACGGAAGTGGTGTCGGTATAATATACTATTGGTTTTATGACTTCTCCTTCTAAATCGAGTAACGTTTCTATGGAAACGACAAGAGTTTCTTTTGGGAGGAGAGTATCACCGTTCCGATTCACTATTCCTTCTTTACTGCATCCCACGCACCCTCCCATTGACGAATTAACACTGAAATTGAGTCGCTATGGAATACTATATGATCTATAACTTCTCCTTCTAAATCGAGGAACGTTTCTACGGAAACCACAATATTTTTTTTGGGAGGCGAGTATCCCCTTTCCGATGCACTATTCCGTCTTTACTGCATCTCTCGCACCTCACACTGACGAATTAACACGGAAGTGGTGTCGCTATGAAATACTATTGGTTCTATGACATCTCCTTCTGAATCGAGTAACGTCTCTATGGAAACGACAAGAGTTTCTTTTGGGAGGAGAGTATCACCGTTCCGATTCACTATTCCTTCTTTACTGCATCCCTCGCACCCTCCCATTGACGAATTAACACTGAAATTGAGTCGCTATGGAGTACTATATGATCTATAACTTCTCCTTCTAAGTCGAGGAACGTTTCTACGGAAACGACAATACTTTCTTTTGGGAGGCGAGTAACCCCGTTCCGATGCACTATTCCATCTTTACTGCATCCCTCCCCCCTCACACTGACGAATTAACGCGGAAGTGGTGCCGCTATGAAATACTGTTGGTTCTATGACATCTCCATCTAAATCGAGTATCGTTTCTATGGAAACGACAAGAGTTTCTTTTGGGAGGAGAGTATCTCCGTTCCGATTCACTATTCCTTCTTTACTGCATCCCTCGCTCCCTCCCATTGACGAATTAACACTGAAATTGAGTCGCTATGGAATACTATGTGTTCTACAACTTCTCCTTCTAAGTCGAGGAACGTTTCTACGGAAACGACAATACTTTCTTTTGGGAGGCGAGTAACCCCGTTCCGATGCACTATTCCATCTTTACTGCATCCCTCGCCCCTCACACTGACGAATTAACGCGGAAGTGGTGCCGCTATGAAATACTGTTGGTTCTATGACATCTCCTTCTAAATCGAGTAACGTTTCTATGGAAACGACAAGAGTTTCTTTTGGGAGGAGAGTATCTCCGTTCCGATTCACTTTTCCTTCTTTACTGCATCCCTCACTCCCTCCCATTGACGAATTAACACTGAAATTGAATCGCTATGGAATACTATGTGTTCTACAACTTCTCCTTCTAAATCGAGGAACGTTTCTACGGAAACGACAATATTTTCTTTTGGGAGGCGAGTATCCCCTTTCCGATGCACTATTCCATCTTTACTGCATCCCTCGCCCCTCACACTGACGAATTAACACGGAAGTGGTGTCGCTATGAAATACTATTGGTTCTATGACATCTCCTTCTAAATCGAGTAACGTTTCTATGGAAACGACAAGAGTTTCTTTTGGGAGGAGAGTATCTCCGTTCCGATTCACCATTCCTTCTTTACTGCATCCCTCGCTCCCCCCCATTGACGAATTAACACTGAAATTGAGTCGCTATGGAATACCATGTGTTCTATAACTTCTCCTTCTAAATCGAGGAACGTTTCTACGGAAACGACAATATTTTCTTTTGGGAGGCGAGTATCCCCTTTCCGATGCACTATTCCATCTTTACTGCACCCCTCGCCCCTCACACTGACGAATTAACACGGAAGTGGTGCCGCTATGAAATACTATTGGTTCTATGACATCTCCTTCTAAATCGAGTAACGTTTCTATGGAAACGAAAAGAGTCTCTTTTGGGAGGAGAGTATCTCCGTTCCGATTCACTATTCCTTCATTACTGCATCCCTCGCTCCCTCTCATTGACGAATTAACACTGAAATTGAGTCGCTATGCAATACTATGTGTTCTATAACTTCTCCTTCTAAATCGAGGAACGTTTCTACGGAAACGACATTATTTTCTTTTGGGAGGCGAGTATCCCCTTTCCGATGCACTATTCCATCTTTACTGCATCCCTCGCTCCCTCCCATTGACGAATTAACACTGAAATTGAGTCGCTATAGAATACTATGTGTTCTATAACTTCTCCTTCTAAATCGAGGAACGTTTCTACGGAAACGACAATATTTTCTTTTGGGAGGCGAGTATCCCCTTTCCGATGCACTATTCCATCTTTACTGCATCCCTCGCCCCTCACACTGACGAATTAACATGGAAGTGGTGTCGCTATGAAATACTATTGGTTCTATGACATCCCCTTCTAAATCGAGTAACGTTTCTATGGAAACGACAAGAGTTTCTTTTGGGAGGAGAGTATCTCCGTTCCGATTCACTATTCCTTCTTTACTGCATCCCTCGCTCCCTCCCATTGACGAATTGACACTGAAATTGAGTCGCTATGGAATACTATGTGTTCTATAACTTCTCCTTCTAAATCGAGGAACGTTTCTACGGAAACGACAATATTTTCTTTTAGGAGGCGAGTATCCCCTTTCCGATGCACTATTCCATCTTTACTGCATCCCTCGCTCCCTCCCATTGACGAATTAACACTGAAATTGAGTCGCTATGGAATACTATGTGATCTATAACTTCTCCTTCTAAATCGAGGAACGTTTCTACGGAAACGACAGTATTTTCTTTTGGGAGGCTAGTATCCCCTTTCCGATGCACTATTCCATCTTTACTGCATCCCTCGCCCCTCACACTGACGAATTAACACGGAAGTGGTGTCGCTATGAAATACTATTGGTTCTATGACTTCTCCTTCTAAATCGAGTGTGATTTCCCTAAATCACACCAGGCAAATGCCGGGATGGTTCCTTTGAAAGGGCACGGCCGACTTCCTTCCCCGTCCTTCTCTAATCCGATGAGACCGATGACCTCGCTGTTTGGTCTCTTCCCCCAAACAATCCAATCCAATTCTAAATCGAGTAACGTTTCTATGGAAACGACAAGAGTTTCTTTTGGGAGGAGAGTATCTCCGTTCTGATTCACTATTCCATCTTTACTGCATCCCTCGCTCCCTCCCATTGACTAATTAACACTGAAATTGAGTCGCTATGGAATACTATGTGTTCTATAACTTCTCCTTCTAAATCGAGGAACGTTTCTACGGAAACGACAATATTTTCTTTTGGGAGGCGAGTATCCCCTTTCCGATGCACTATTCCATATTTACTGCATCCCTCGCCCCTCACACTGACGAATTAACACCTAAGTGGTGTCGCTATGAAATACTATTGGTTCTATGACTTCTCCTTCTAAATCGAGTAACGTTTCTATGGAAACGACAAGAGTTTCTTTTGGGCGGAGAGTATCTCCGTTCCGATTCACTATTCCTTCTTTACTGCATCATTCGCTCCCTCCCATTGACGAATTAACACTGAAATTGAGTCGCTATGGAATACTATGTGTTCTATAACTTCTCCTTCTAAATCAAGGAACGTTTCTACGGAAACGACAATATTTTCTTTTGGGAGGTGAGTATCCCCTTTCCGACGCACTATTCCATCTTTACTGCATCCCTCGCCCCTCACACTGACGAATTAACACGAAAGTGGTGTCGCTATGAAATACTATTGGTTCTATGACATCTCCTTCTAAATCGAGTAACGTTTCTATGGAAACGACAAGAGTTTCTTTTGGGAGGAGAGTATCACCGTTCCGATTCACTATTCTTTCTTTACTGCATCCCTCGCACCCTCCCATTGACGAATTAACACTGAAATTGAGTCGCTATGGAATACTTAATGATCTATAACTTCTCCTTCTAAATCGAGGAACGTTTCTACGGAAACCACAATATTTTCTTTTGGGAGGCGAGTATCCCCTTTCCGATGCACTATTCCGTCTTTACTGCATCCCTAGCCCCTCACACTGACGAATTAACACGAAAGTGGTGTCGCTATGAAATACTATTGGTTCAATGACATCTCCTTCTAAATCGAGTAACGTTTCTACGGAAACGACAAAAGTTTCTTTTGGGAGGAGTGTATCTCCGTTCCGATTTACTATTCCTTCTTTACTGCATCCCTCGCTCCCTCCCATTGACGAATTAACACTGAAATTGAGTCGCTATGGAATACTTTATGATCTATAACTTCTCCTTCTAAATCGAGGAACGTTTCTACGGAAACCACAATATTTTCTTTTGGGAGGCGAGTATCCCCTTTCCGATGCACTATTCCATCTTTACTGCATCCCTCGCCCCTCACACTGACGAATTAACACGGAACTGGTGTCGCTATGAAATACTATTGGTTCTATGACTTCTCCTTCTAAATCGAGTAACGTTTCTATGGAAACGACAAGAGCTTCTTTTGGGAGGAGAGTATCTCCGTTCCGATTCACTATTCCTTCTTTACTGCATCCCTCGCTCCCTCCCATTGACGAATTAACACTGAAATTGAGTCGCTATGGAATACTATGTATTCTATAACTTCTCCTTCTAAATCGAGGAACGTTTCTACGCAAACGACAATATTTTCTTTTGGGAGGCGAGTATCCCCTTTCCGATGCACTATTCCATCTTTACTGCATCTCTCGCCCCTCACACTGACGAATTAACACGGAAGTGGTGTCGCTATAATATACTATTGGTTTTATGACTTCTCCTTCTAAATCGAGTAACGTTTCTATGGAAACGACAAGAGTTTCTTTTGGGAGGAGAGTATCACCGTTCCGATTCACTATTCCTTCTTTACTGCATCCCTCGCCCCCTCCCATTGACGAATTAACACTGAAATTGAGTCGCTATGGAATACTATATGATCTATAACTTCTCCTTCTAAATCGAGGAACGTTTCTACGGAAACCACAATATTTTCTTTTGGGAGGCATGTATCCCCTTTCCGATGCACTATTCCGTCTTTACTGCATCTCTCGCCCCTCACACTGACGAATTAACACGGAAGTGGTGTCGCTATGAAATACTATTGGTTCTATGACATCTCCTTCTGAATCGAGTAACGTCTCTATGGAAACGACAAGAGTTTCTTTTGGGAGGAGAGTATCACCGTTCCGATTCACTATTCCTTCTTTACTGCATCCCTCGCACCCTCCCATTGACGAATTAACACTGAAATTGAGTCGCTATGGAGTACTATATGATCTATAACTTCTCCTTCTAAATCGAGGAACGTTTCTACGGAAACCACAATATTTTCTTTTGGGAGGCGAGTATCCCCTTTCCGATGCACTATTCCGTCTTTACTGCATCCCTCGCCCCTCACACTGACGAATTAACACGGAAGTGGTGTCGCTATGAAATACTATTGGTTCTATGACATCTCCTTCTAAATCGAGTAACGTTTCTATGGAAACGAAAAAAGTTTCTTTTGGGAGGAGTGTATCTCCGTTCCGATTTACTATTCCTTCTTTACTGCATCCTTCGCTCCCTCCCATTGACGAATTAACACTGAAATTGAGTCGCTATGGAATGCTATGTGTTCTATAACTTCTCCTTGTAAATCGAGGAACGTTTCTACGGAAACGACAATATTTTCTTTTGGGAGGCGAGTATCTCCTTTCCGATGCACTATTCCATCTTTACTGCATCGCTCGCCCCTCACACTGACGAATTAACACGGAAGTGGTGTCGCTATGAAATACTATTGGTTCTATGACATCTCCTTCTAAATCAAGTAACGTTTCTATGGAAACGAAAAAAGTTTCTTTTGGGAGGAGTGTATCTCCGTTCCGATTTACTATTTCTTCTTTACTGCATCCCTCGCTCCCTCCCATTGACGAATTAACACTGAAATTGAGTCGCTATGGAATGCTATGTGTTCTATAACTTCTCCTTCTAAATCGAGGAACGTTTCTACGGAAACGACAATATTTTCTTTTGGGAGGCGAGTATCCCCTTTCCGATGCACTATTCCATCTTTACTGCATCGCTCGCCCCTCACACTGACGAATTAACACGCAACTGGTGTCGCTATGAAATACTATTGGTTCTATGACTTCTGCTTCTAAATCGAGTAACGTTTCTATGGAAACGACAAGAGTTTCTTTTGGGAGGAGAGTATCCTTGTTCCGATTCACTATTCCTTCTTTACTGCATCCCT
The DNA here is from genome assembly GCF_021461385.2 of Schistocerca piceifrons. Taxonomy (NCBI): domain Eukaryota; kingdom Metazoa; phylum Arthropoda; class Insecta; order Orthoptera; family Acrididae; genus Schistocerca; species Schistocerca piceifrons. Next base: position 165,116 of record NW_025728216.1, on the reverse strand, counting down.
CGCACCCTCCCATTGACGAATTAACACTGAAATTGAGTCGCTATGGAATACTATATGATCTATAACTTCTTCTTCTAAATCGAGGAACGTTTCTACGGAAACGACAATATTTTCTTTTGGGAGGCGAGTATCCCCTTTCCGATGCGCTATTCCATCTTTACTGCATCCCTCGCCCCTCACACTGACGAATTAACACGGAAGTGGTGTCGCCATGAAATACTATTGGTTCTATGACATCTCCTTCTAAATCGAGTAACGTTTCTATGGAAACGACAAGAGTTTCTTTTGGGAGGAAAGTATCACCGTTAAGATTCACTATTCCTTCTTTACTGCATCCCTCGCACCCTCCCATTGACGAATTAACACTGAAATTGAGTCGCTATGGAATACTATATGATCTATAACTTCTCCTTTTAAATCGAGGAACGTTTCTACGGAAACGACAATATTTTCTTTTGGGAGGCGAGTATCCCCTTTCCGATGCACTATTCCATCTTTACTGCATCCCTCGCCCCTCACACTGACGAATTAACACGGAAGTGGTGTCGCTATGAAATACTATTGGTTCTATGACATCTCCTTCTAAATCGAGTAACGTTTCTATGGAAACGACAAGAGTTTCTTTTGGGAGAAGAGTATCACCGTTCCGATTCACTATTCGTTCATTACTGCATCCCTCGCACCCTCCCATTGACGAATTAACACTGAAATTGAGTCGCTATGGAATACTATATGATCTACATCTTCTCCTTCTAAATCGAGGAACGTTTCTACGGAAACGACAATATTTTCTTTTGGGAAGCGAGTATCCCCATTCCGATGCACTATTCCATCTTTACTGCATCCCTCGCCCCTCACACTGACGAATTAACACGGAAGTGGTGTCGCTATGAAATACTATTGGTTCTATGACATCTCCTTCTAAATCGAGTAACGTTTCTATAGAAACGACAAGAGTTTCTTTTGGGAGGAGAGTATCTCCGTTCCGATTCACTATTCCTTCTTTACTGCATCCCTTGCTCCCTCCCGTTGACGAATTAACACTGAAATTGAGTCGCTATGGAATGCTATGTGTTCTATAACTTCTCCTTCTAAATCGAGGAGCGTTTCTACGGAAACGACAATTTTTTCTTTTGGGAGGCGAGTATCCCCTTTCCGATGCACTATTCCACCTTTACTGCATCCCTCGCCCCTCACACTGACGAATTAACACGGAAGTGGTGTCGCTATGAAATACTATTGGTTCTATGACATCTCCTTCTAAATCGAGTAACGTTTCTATGGAAACGACAAGAGTTTCTTTTGGGAGGAGAGTATCTCCGTTCCGATTCACTATTCCTTCTTTACTGCATCCCCCGCTCCCTCCCATTGACGAATTAACACTGAAATTGAGTCGCTATGGAATACTATGTGTTCTATAACTTCTCCTTCTAAATCGAGGATCGTTTCTACGGAAACGACAATATTTTCTTTTGGGAGGCGAGTATCCCCTTTCCGATGCACTATTCCATCTTTACTGCATCCCTCGCTCCCTCCCATTGACGAATTAACACTGAAATTGAGTCGCTATGGAATACTATGTGTTCTATAACTTCTCCTTCTAAATCGAGGAACGTTTCTACGGAAACGACAATATTTTCTTTTGGGAGGCGAGTATCCCCTTTCCGATGCACTATTCCATCTTTACCGCATCCCTCGCCCCTCACACTGACGAATTAACACGGAAGTGGTGTCGCTATGAAATACTATTGGTTCTATGACTTCTCCTTCTAAATCGAGTAACGTTTCTAAGGAAACGACAAGAGTTTCTTTTTGGAGGAGAGTATCTCCGTTCCGATTCACTATTCCTTCTTTACTGCATCCCTCGCTCCCTCCCATTGACGAATTAACACTGAAATTGAGTCGCTATGGATTACTATGTGTTCTATAACTTCTCCTTCTAAATCGAGGAACGTTTCTACGGAAACGACAATATTTTCTTTTGGGAGGCGAGTATCCCCTTTCCGATGCACTATTCCATCTTTACTGCATCCCTCGCCCCTCACACTGACGAATTAACACGGAAGTGGAGTCGCTATGAAATACTATTCGTTCTATGATATCTCCTTCTAAATCGAGTAACGTTTCTATGGAAACGACAAGAGTTTCTTTTCGGTTGGCGAGCATCCCCTTTCCGATGCACTATTCCTTCTTTACTGCATCCCTCGCTCCCTCCCATTGACGAATTAACACTGAAATTGAGTCGCTACGGAATACTATGTGTTCTATAACTTCTCCTTCTAAGTCGAGGAACGTTTCTACGGAAACGACAATATTTTCTTTTGGGAGGCGAGTATCCCCTTTCCGATGCACTATTCCATCTTTACTGCATCCCTCGCCCCTCACACTGACGAATTAACACGGAAGTGGTGTCGCTATGAAATACTATTGGTTCTATGACTTCTCCTTCTAAATCGAGTAACGTTTCTATGGAAACGACAAGAGTTTCTTTTTGTAGGAGAGTATCTCCGTTCCGATTCACTATTCCTTCTTTACTGCATCCCTCGCTCCCTCCCATTGACGAATTAACACTGAAATTGAGTCGCTATGGATTACTATGTGTTCTATAACTTCTCCTTCTAAATCGAGGAACGTTTCTACGGAAACGACAATATTTTCTTTTGGGAGGCGAGTATCCCCTTTCCGATGCACTATTCCATCTTTACTGCATCCCTCGCCCCTCACACTGACGTATTAACACGGAAGTGGTGTCGCTATGAAATACTATTGGTTCTATGACATCTCCTTCTAAATCGAGTAACGTTTCTATGGAAACGACATGAGTATCTTTTGGGAGGAGAGTATCTCCGTTCCGATTCACTATTCCTTCTTTACTGCATCCCTCGCTCCTTCCCATTGACGAATTAACACTAAAATTGAGTCGCTACGGAATACTATGTGTTCTACAACTTCTCCTTCTAAGTCGAGGAACGTTTCTACGGAAACGACAATACTTTCTTTTGGGAGGCGAGTAACCCCGTTCCGACGCACTATTCCATCTTTACTGCATCCCTCGCCCCTCACACTGACGAATTAACGCGGAAGTGGTGCCGCTATGAAATACTGTTGGTTCTATGACATCTCCTTCTAAATCGAGTAACGTTTCTATGGAAACGACAAGAGTTTCTTTTGGGAGGAGAGTATCTCCGTTCCGATTCACTATTCCTTCTTTACTGCATCCCTCGCTCCCTCCCATTGACGAATTAACACTGAAATTGAGTCTCTATGGAATACTATGTGTTCTACAACTTCTCCTTCTAAATCGAGGAACGTTTCTACGGAAACGACAATATTTTCTTTTGGGAGGCGAGTATCCCCTTTCCGATGCACTATTCCATCTTTACTGCATCCCTCGCCCCTCACACTGACGAATTAACACGGAAGTGGTGTCGCTATGAAATACTATTGGTTCTAAGACTTCTCCTTCTAAATCGAGTAACGTTTCTATGGAAACGACAAGAGTTTCTTTTGGGAGGAGAGTATCTCCGTTCCGATTCACTATTCCTTCTTTACTGCATCCCTCGCTCCCTCCCATTGACGAATTAGCACTGAAATTGAGTCGCTATGGAATACTATGTGTTCTACAACTTCTCCTTCTAAGTCGAGGAACGTTTCTACGGAAACGACAATACTTTCTTTTGGGAGGCGAGTAACCCCGTTCCGATGCACTATTCCATCTTTACTGCATCCCTCGCCCCTCACACTGACGATTTAACACGGAAGTGGTGTCGCTATGAAATACTATTGGTTCTATGACATCTCCTTCTAAATCGAGTAACGTTTCTATGGAAACGACATGAGTTTCTTTTGGGAGGAGAGTATCTCCGTTCCGATTCACTATTCCTTCTTTACTGCATCCCTCGCTCCCTCCCATTGACGAATTAACACTGAAATTGAGTCGCTATGGAATACTATGTGTTCTACAACTTCTCCTTCTAAGTCGAGGAACGTTTCTACGGAAACGACAATACTTTCTTTTGGGAGGCGAGTAACCCCGTTCCGATGCACTATTCCATCTTTACTGCATCCCTCGCCCCTCACACTGACGAATTAACACGGAAGTGGTGTCGCTATGAAATACTATTGGTTCTATGACATCTCCTTCTAAATCGAGTAACGTTTCTATGGAAACGACATGAGTTTCTTTTGGGAGGAGAGTATCTCCGTTCCGATTCACTATTCCTTCTTTACTGCATCCCTCGCTCCCTCCCATTGACGAATTAACACTGAAATTGAGTCGCTATGGAATACTATGTGTTCTACAACTTCTCCTTCCAAGTCGAGGAACGTTTCTACGGAAACGACAATACTTTCTTTTGGGAGGCGAGTAACCCCGTTCCGACGCACTATTCCATCTTTACTGCATCCCTCGCCCCTCACACTGACGAATTAACGCGGAAGTGGTGCCGCTATGAAATACTATTGGTTCTATGACATCTCCTTCTAAATCGAGTAACGTTTCTATGGAAACGACAAGAGTTTCTTTTGGGAGGAGAGTATCTGCGTTCCGATTCACTATTCCTTCTTTACTGCATCCCTCGCTCCCTCCCATTCTCGAATTAACACTGAAATTGAGTCGCTATGGAATACTATGTGTTCTACAACTTCTCCTTCTAAGTCGAGGAACGTTTCTACGGAAACGACAATACTTTCTTTTGGGAGGCGAGTAACCCCGTTCCGATGCACTATTCCATCTTTACTGTATCCCTCGCCCCTCACACTGACGAATTAACGCGGAAGTGGTGCCGCTATGAAATACTGTTGGTTCTATGACATCTCCTTCTAAATCGAGTAACGTTTCTATGGAAACGACAAGAGTTTCTTTTGGGAGGAGAGTATCTCCGTTCCGATTCACTATTCCTTCTTTACTGCATCCCTCGCTCCCTCCCATTGACGAATTAACACTGAAATTGAGTCGCTATGGAATACTATGTGTTCTATAACTTCTCCTTCTAAATCGAGGAACGATTCTACGGAAACGACAATATTTTCTTTTGGGAGGCGAGTATCCCCTTTCTGATGCACCATTCCATCTTTACTGCACCCCTCGCCCCTCACACTGACGAATTAGCACGGAAGTGGTGTCGCTATGAAACACTATTGGTTCTATGACATCTCCTTCTAAATCGAGTAACGTTTCTATGGAAACGACAAGAGTTTCTTTTGGGCGGAGAGTATCTCCGTTCCGATTCACTATTCCTTCTTTACTGCATCCCTCGCTCCCTCCCATTGACGAATTAACACTGAAATTGAGTCGCTATGGAATACTATGTGTTCTATAACTTCTCCTTCTAAATCGAGGAACGTTTCTACGGAAACGACAATATTTTCTTTTGGGAGGCGAGTATCCCCTTTCCGATGCACTATTCCATCATTACTGCATCCCTCGCTCCCTCCCATTGACGAATTAACACTGAAATTGAGTCGCTATAGAATACTATGTGTTCTATAACTTCTCCTTCTAAATCGAGGAACGTTTCTACGGAAACGACAATATTTTCTTTTGGGAGGCGAGTATCCCCTTTCCGATGCACTATTCCATCTTTACTGCATCCCTCGCCCCTCACACTGACGAATTAACACGGAAGTGGAGTCGCTATGAAATACTATTGGTTCTATGACATCTCCTTCTAAATCGAGTAACGTTTCTATGGAAACGACAAGAGTTTCGTTTGGGAGGAGAGTATCTCCGTTCCGATTCACCATTCCTTCTTTACTGCATCCCTCGCTCCCCCCCATTGACGAATTAACACTGAAATTGAGTCGCTATGGAATACCATGTGTTCTATAACTTCTCCTTCGAAATCGATTAACGTTTCTATCGAAACGACAAGAGTTTCTTTTGATAGGCGAGTATCCCCTTTCCGATGCACTATTCCAACTTTACTGCATTCCTCGCCCCTCACACTGACGAATTAACATGGAAGTGGTGTCGCAATGAAATACTATTGGTTCTATGACTTCTCCTTCTAAATCGAGTAACTTTTCTATGGGAACGACAAGAGTTTCTTTTGGGAGGAGAGTATCTCCGTTCCGATTCACTATTCCTTCTTTACTGCATCCCTCGCTCCCCCCCATTGACGAATTAACACTGAAATTGAGTCGCTATGGATTACTATGTGTTCTATAACTTCTCCTTCTAAATCGAGGAACGTTTCTACGGAAACGACAATATTTTCTTTTGGGAGGCGAGTATCCCCTTTCCGATGCACTATTCCATCTTTACTGCATCCCTCGCCCCTCACACTGACGAATTAACACGGAAGTGGTGTCGCTATGAAATACTATTGGTTCTATGACATCTCCTTCTAAATCGAGTAACGTTTCTATGGAAACGACATGAGTTTCTTTTGGGAGGAGAGTATCTCCGTTCCGATTCACTATTCCTTCTTTACTGCATCCCTCGCTCCCTCCCATTGACGAATTAACACTGAAATTGAGTCGCTATGGAATACTATGTGTTCTACAACTTCTCCTTCTAAGTCGAGGAACGTTTCTACGGAAACGACAATACTTTCTTTAGGGAGGCGAGTAACCCCGTTCCGACGCACTATTCCATCTTTACTGCATCCCTCGCCCCTCACACTGACGAATTAACGCGGAAGTGGTGCCGCTATGAAATACTGTTGGTTCCATGACATCTCCTTCTAAATCGAGTAACGTTTCTATGGAAACGACAAGAGTTTCTTTTGGGAGGAGAGTATCTCCGTTCCGATTCACTATTCCTTCTTTACTGCATCCCTCGCTCCCTCCCATTGACGAATTAACACTGAAATTGAGTCGCTATGGAATACTATGAGTTCTACAACTTCTCCTTCTAAGTCGAGGAACGTTTCTACGGAAACGACCATACTTTCTTTTGGAGGCGAGTAACCCCGTTCCGATGCACTATTCCATCTTTACTGCATCCCTCGCCCCTCACACTGACGAATTAACGCGGAAGTCGTGCCGCTATGAAATACTGTTGGTTCTATGACATCTCCTTCTAAATCGAGTAACGTTTCTATGGAAACGACAAGAGTTTCTTTTGGGAGGAGAGTATCTCCGTTCCGATTCACTATTCCTTCTTTACTACATCCCTCGCTCCCTCCCATTGACGAATTAACACTGAAATTGAGTCGCTATGGAATACTATGTGTTCTACAACTTCTCCTTCTATGTCGAGGAACGTTTCTACGGAAACGACAATACTTTCTTTTGGGAGGCGAGTAACCCCGTTCCGATGCACTATTCCATCTTTACTGCATCCCTCCCCCCTCACGCTGACGAATTAACGCGGAAGTGGTGCCGCTATGAAATACTGTTGGTTCTATGAAATCTCCTTCTAAATCGAGTAACGTTTCTATGGAAACGACAAGAGTTTCTTTTGGGAGGAGAGTATCTCCGTTCCGATTCACTATTCCTTCTTTACTGCATCCCTCGCTCCCTCCCATTGACGAATTAACACTGAAATTGAATCGCTATGGAATACTATGTGTTCTACAACTTCTCCTTCTAAATCGAGGAACGTTTCTACGGAAACGACAATATTTTCTTTTGGGAGGCGAGCATCCCCTTTCCGATGCACTATTCCATCTTTACTGCATCCCTCGCCCCTCACACTGACGAATTAACACGGAAGTGGTGTCGCTATGAAATACTATTGGTTCTATGACATCTCCTTCTAAATCGAGTAACGTTTCTATGGAAACGACAAGAGTTTCTTTTGGGAGGAGAGTATCTCCGTTCCGATTCACTATTCCTTCTTTACTGCATCCCTCGCTCCCTCCCATTGACGAATTAACACTGAAATTGAGTCGCTATGGAATACTATGTGTTCTAAAACTTCTCCTTCTAAGTCGAGGAACGTTTCTACGGAAACGACAATACTTTCTTTTGGGAGGCGAGTAACCCCGTTCCGATGCACTATTCCATCTTTACTGCATCCCTCGCCCCTCACACTGACGAATTAACACGGAAGTGGTGTCGCTATGAAATACTATTGGTTCTATGACATCTCCTTCTAAATCGAGTAACGTTTCTATGGAAATGACAAGAGTTTCTTTTGGGAGGAGAGTATCTCCGTTCCGTTTCACTATTCCTTCTTTACTGCATCCCTCGCTCCCTCCCATTGACGAATTAACACTGAAATTGAGTCGCTATGGAATACTATGTGTTCTACAACTTCTCCTTCTAAATCGAGGAACGTTTCTACGGAAACGACAATACTTTCTTTTGGGAGGCGAGTAACCCCGTTCCGATGCACTATTCCATCTTTACTGCATCCCTCGCCCCTCACACTGACGAATTAACACGGAAGTGGTGTCGCTATGCAATACTATTGGTTCTATGACATCTCCTTCTAAATCGAGTAACGTATCTATGGAAACGACAAGAGTTTCTTTTGGGAGGAGAGTATCTCCGTTCCGATTCACTATTCCTTCTTTACTGCATCCCTCGCTCCCTCCCATTGACGAATTAACACTGAAATTGAGTCGCTATGGAATACTATGTGTTCTACAACTTCTCCTTCTAAGTCGAGGAACGTTTCTACGGAAACGACAATACTTTCTTTTGGGAGGCGAGTAACCCCGTTCCGATGCACTATTCCATCTTTACTGCATCCCTCGCACCTCACACTGACGAATTAACGAGGAAGTGGTGCCGCTATGAAATACTGTTGGTTCTATGACATCTCCTTCTAAATCGAGTAACGTTTCTATGGAAACGACAAGAGTTTCTTTTGGGAGGAGAGTATCTCCGTTCCGATTCACTATTCCTTCTTTACTGCATTCCTCGCTCCCTCCCATTGACGAATTAACACTGAAATTGAATCGCTATGGAATACTATGTGTTCTACAACTTCTCCTTCTAAATCGAGGAACGTTTCTACGGAAACGACAATATTTTCTTTTGGGAGGCGAGTATCCCCTTTCCGATGCACTATTCCATCTTTACTGCATCCCTCGCCCCTCACACTGACGAATCAACACGGAAGTGGTGTCGCTATGAAATACTATTGGTTCTATGACATCTCCTTCTAAATCGAGTAACGTTTCTATGGAAACGACAAGAGTTTCTTTTGGGAGGAGAGTATCTCCGTTCCGATTCACTATTCCTTCTTTACTGCATCCCTCGCTCCCTCCCATTGACGAATTAACACTGAAATTGAGTCGCTATGGAATACTATGTGTTCTACAACTTCTCCTTCTAAGTCGAGGAACGTTTCTACGGAAACGACAATATTTTCTTTTGGGAGGCGAGTATCCCCTTTCCGATGCACATTTCCATCTTTACTGCATCCCTCGCCCCTCACACTGACGAATTAACACGGAAGTGGTGTCGCTATGAAATACTATTGGTTCTATGACATCTCCTTCTAAATCGAGTAACGTTTCTATGGAAACGACAAGAGTTTCTTTTGGGAGGAGAGTATCTCCGTTCCGATTCACTATTCCTTCTTTACTGCATCCCTCGCCCCTCACACTGACGAATTAACACGGAAGTGGTGTCGCTATGAAATACTATTGGTTCTATGACATCTCCTTCTAAATCGAGTAACGTTTCTATGGAAATGACAAGAGTTTCTTTTGGGAGGAGAGTATCTCCGTTCCGATTCACTATTCCTTCTTTACTGCATCCCTCGCTCCCTCCCATTGACGAATTAACACTGAAATTGAGTCGCTATAGAATACTATGTGTTCTCTAACTTCTCCTTCTAAATCGAGGAACGTTTCTACGGAAACGACAATATTTTCTTTTGGGAGGCGAGTATCCCCTTTCCGATGCACATTTCCATCTTTACTGCATCCCTCGCCCCTCACACTGACGAATTAACACGGAAGTGGAGTCGCTATGAAATACTATTGGATCTATGACATCTCCTTCTAAATCGAGTAACGTTTCTATGGAAACGACAAGAGTTTCTTTTGGGAGGAGAGTATCTCCGTTCCGATTAACCATTCCTTCTTTACTGCATCCCTCGCCCCTCACAATGACGAATTATCACGGAAGTGGTGTCGCTATGAAATACTATTGGTTCTATGACATCTCCTTCTAAATCGAGTAACGTTTCTATGGAAACGACAAGAGTTTCTTTTGGGAGGAGAGTATCTCCGTTCCGATTCACTATTCCTTCTTTACTGCATCCCTCGCTCCCTCCCATTGACGAATTAACACTGAAATTGAGTCGCTATAGAATACTATGTGTTCTCTAACTTCTCCTTCTAAATCAAGGAACGTTTCTACGGAAACGACAATATTTTCTTTTGGGAGGCGAGTATCCCCTTTCCGATGCACTATTCCATCTTTACTGCATCCCTCGCCCCTCACACTGACGAATTAACACGGAAGTGGTGTCGCTATGAAATACTATTGGTTCTATGACATCTCCTTCTAAATCGAGTAACGTTTCTATGGAAACGACAAGAGTTTCTTTTGGGAGAAGAGTATCACCGTTCCGATTCACTATTCCTTCTTTACTGCATCCCTCGCACCCTCCCATTGACGAATTAACACTGAAATTGAGTCGCTATGGAATACTATATGATCTATAACTTCTCCTTCTAAATCGAGGAACGTTTCTACGGAAACGACAATATTTTCTTTTGGGAGGCGAGTATCCCCTTTCCGATGCACTATTCCATCTTTACTGCATCCCTCGCCCCTCACACTGACGAATTAACACGGAAGTGGTGTCGCTATGAAATACTATTGGTTCTATGACATCTCCTTCTAAATCGAGTAACGTTTCTATAGAAACGACAAGAGTTTCTTTTGGGAGGAGAGTATCTCCGTTCCGATTCACTATTCCTTCTTTACTGCATCCCTTGCTCCCTCCCATTGACGAATTAACACTGAAATTGAGTCGCTATGGAATGCTATGTGTTCTATAACTTCTCCTTCTAAATCGAGGAGCGTTTCTACGGAAACGACAATATTTTCTTTTGGGAGGCGAGTATCCCCTTTCCGATGCACTATTCCACCTTTACTGCATCCCTCGCCCCTCACACTGACGAATTAACACGGAAGTGGTGTCGCTATGAAATACTATTGGTTCTATGACATCTCCTTCTAAATCGAGTAACGTTTCTATGGAAACGACAAGAGTTTCTTTTGGGAGGAGAGTATCTCCGTTCCGATTCACTATTCCTTCTTTACTGCATCCCCCGCTCCCTCCCATTGACGAATTAACACTGAAATTGAGTCGCTATGGAATACTATGTGTTCTATAACTTCTCCTTCTAAATCGAGGATCGTTTCTACGGAAACGACAATATTTTCTTTTGGGAGGCGAGTATCCCCTTTCCGATGCACTATTCCATCTTTACAGCATCCCTCGCTCCCTCCCATTGACGAATTAACACTGAAATTGAGTCGCTATGGAATACTATGTGTTCTATAACTTCTCCTTCTAAATCGAGGAACGTTTCTACGGAAACGACAATATTTTCTTTTGGGAGGCGAGTATCCCCTTTCCGATGCACTATTCCATCTTTACCGCATCCCTCGCCCCTCACACTGACGAATTAACACGAAGTGGTGTCGCTATGAAATACTATTGGTTCTATGACTTTTCCTTCTAAATCGAGTAACGTTTCTAAGGAAACGACAAGAGTTTCTTTTTGGAGGAGAGTATCTCCGTTCCGATTCACTATTCCTTCTTTACTGCATCCCTCGCTCCCTCCCATTGACGAATTAACACTAAAATTGAGTCGCTATGGATTACTATGTGTTCTATAACTTCTCCTTCTAAATCGAGGAACGTTTCTACGGAAACGACAATATTTTCTTTTGGGAGGCGAGTATCCCCTTTCCGATGCACTATTCCATCTTTACTGCATCCCTCGCCCCTCACACTGACGAATTAACACGGAAGTGGAGTCGCTATGAAATACTATTCGTTCTATGATATCTCCTTCTAAATCGAGTAACGTTTCTATGGAAACGACAAGAGTTTCTTTTCGGTTGGCGAGCATCCCCTTTCCGATGCACTATTCCTTCTTTACTGCATCCCTCGCTCCCTCCCATTGACGAATTAACACTGAAATTGAGTCGCTACGGAATACTATGTGTTCTATAACTTCTCCTTCTAAGTCGAGGAACGTTTCTACGGAAACGACAATATTTTCTTTTGGGAGGCGAGTATCCCCTTTCCGATGCACTATTCCATCTTTACTGCATCCCTCGCCCCTCACACTGACGAATTAACACGGAAGTGGTGTCGCTATGAAATACTATTGGTTCTATGACTTCTACTTCTAAATCGAGTAACGTTTCTATGGAAACGACAAGAGTTTCTTTTTGTAGGAGAGTATCTCCGTTCCGATTCACTATTCCTTCTTTACTGCATCCCTTGCTCCCTCCCATTGATGAATTAACACTGAAATTGAGTCGCTATGGAATACTATGTGTTCTATAACTTCTCCTTCTAAATCGAGGAACGTTTCTACGGAAACGACAATATTTTCTTTTGGGAGGCGAGTATCCCCTTTCCGATGCACTATTCCATCTTTACTGCATCCCTCGCCCCTCACACTGACGAATTAACACGGAAGTGGTGTCGCTATGAAATACTATTGGTTCTATGACATCTCCTTCTAAATCGAGTAACGTTTCTATGGAAACGACATGAGTTTCTTTTGGGAGGAGAGTATCTCCGTTCCGATTCACTATTCCTTCTTTACTGCATCCCTCGCTCCCTCCCATTGACGAATTAACACTGAAATTGAGTCTCTATGGAATACTATGTGTTCTACAACTTCTCCTTCTAAATCGAGGAACGTTTCTACGGAAACGACAATATTTTCTTTTGGGAGGCGAGTATCCCCTTTCCGATGCACTATTCCATCTTTACTGCATCCCTCGCCCCTCACACTGACGAATTAACACGGAAGTGGTGTCGCTATGAAATACTATTGGTTCTAAGACTTCTCCTTCTAAATCGAGTAACGTTTCTATGGAAACGACAAGAGTTTCTTTTGGGAGGAGAGTATCTCCGTTCCGATTCACTATTCCTTCTTTACTGCATCCCTCGCTCCCTCCCATTGACGAATTAACACTGAAATTGAGTCGCTATGGAATACTATGTGTTCTACAACTTCTCCTTCTAAGTCGAGGAACGTTTCTACGGAAACGACAATACTTTCTTTTGGGAGGCGAGTAACCCCGTTCCGATGCACTATTCCATCTTTACTGCATCCCTCGCCCCTCACACTGACGATTTAACACGGAAGTGGTGTCGCTATGAAATACTATTGGTTCTATGACATCTCCTTCTAAATCGAGTAACGTTTCTATGGAAACGACATGAGTTTCTTTTGGGAGGAGAGTATCTCCGTTCCGATTCACTATTCCTTCTTTACTGCATCCCTCGCTCCCTCCCATTGACGAATTAACACTGAAATTGAGTCGCTATGGAATACTATGTGTTCTACAACTTCTCCTTCTAAGTCGAGGAACGTTTCTACGGAAACGACAATACTTTCTTTTGGGAGGCGAGTAACCCCGTTCCGATGCACTATTCCATCTTTACTGCATCCCTCGCCCCTCACACTGACGAATTAACACGGAAGTGGTGTCGCTATGAAATACTATTGGTTCTATGACATCTCCTTCTAAATCGAGTAACGTTTCTATGGAAACGACATGAGTTTCTTTTGGGAGGAGAGTATCTCCGTTCCGATTCACTATTCCTTCTTTACTGCATCCCTCGCTCCCTCCCATTGACGAATTAACACTGAAATTGAGTCGCTATGGAATACTATGTGTTCTACAACTTCTCCTTCCAAGTCGAGGAACGTTTCTACGGAAACGACAATACTTTCTTTTGGGAGGCGAGTAACCCCGTTCCGACGCACTATTCCATCTTTACTGCATCCCTCGCCCCTCACACTGACGAATTAACGCGGAAGTGGTGCCGCTATGAAATACTATTGGTTCTATGACATCTCCTTCTAAATCGAGTAACGTTTCTATGGAAACGACAAGAGTTTCTTTTGGGAGGAGAGTATCTCCGTTCCGATTCACTATTCCTTCTTTACTGCATCCCTCGCTCCCTCCCATTGACGAATTAACACTGAAATTGAGTCGCTATGGAATACTATGTGTTCTACAACTTCTCCTTCTAAGTCGAGGAACGTTTCTACGGAAACGACAATACTTTCTTTTGGGAGGCGAGTAACCCCGTTCCGATGCACTATTCCATCTTTACTGTATCCCTCGCCCCTCACACTGACGAATTAACGCGGAAGTGGTGCCGCTATGAAATACTGTTGGTTCTATGACATCTCCTTCTAAATCGAGTAACGTTTCTATGGAAACGACAAGAGTTTCTTTTGGGAGGAGAGTATCTCCGTTCCGATTCACTATTCCTTCTTTACTGCATCCCTCGCTCCCTCCCATTGACGAATTAACACTGAAATTGAGTCGCTATGGAATACTATGTGTTCTATAACTTCTCCTTCTAAATCGAGGAACGATTCTACGGAAACGACAATATTTTCTTTTGGGAGGCGAGTATCCCCTTTCTGATGCACCATTCCATCTTTACTGCACCCCTCGCCCCTCACACTGACGAATTAGCACGGAAGTGGTGTCGCTATGAAACACTATTGGTTCTATGACATCTCCTTCTAAATCGAGTAACGTTTCTATGGAAACGACAAGAGTTTCTTTTGGGCGGAGAGTATCTCCGTTCCGATTCACTATTCCTTCTTTACTGCATCCCTCGCTCCCTCCCATTGACGAATTAACACTGAAATTGAGTCGCTATGGAATACTATGTGTTCTATAACTTCTCCTTCTAAATCGAGGAACGTTTCTACGGAAACGACAATATTTTCTTTTGGGAGGCGAGTATCCCCTTTCCGATGCACTATTCCATCATTACTGCATCCCTCGCTCCCTCCCATTGACGAATTAACACTGAAATTGAGTCGCTATAGAATACTATGTGTTCTATAACTTCTCCTTCTAAATCGAGGAACGTTTCTACGGAAACGACAATATTTTCTTTTGGGAGGCGAGTATCCCCTTTCCGATGCACTATTCCATCTTTACTGCATCCCTCGCCCCTCACACTGACGAATTAACACGGAAGTGGAGTCGCTATGAAATACTATTGGTTCTATGACATCTCCTTCTAAATCGAGTAACGTTTCTATGGAAACGACAAGAGTTTCGTTTGGGAGGAGAGTATCTCCGTTCCGATTCACCATTCCTTCTTTACTGCATCCCTCGCTCCCCCCCATTGACGAATTAACACTGAAATTGAGTCGCTATGGAATACCATGTGTTCTATAACTTCTCCTTCGAAATCGAGTAACGTTTCTATCGAAACGACAAGAGTTTCTTTTGATAGGCGAGTATCCCCTTTCCGATGCACTATTCCAACTTTACTGCATTCCTCGCCCCTCACACTGACGAATTAACATGAAAGTGGTGTCGCAATGAAATACTATTGGTTCTATGACTTCTCCTTCTAAATCGAGTAACTTTTCTATGGGAACGACAAGAGTTTCTTTTGGGAGGAGAGTATCTCCGTTCCGATTCACTATTCCTTCTTAACTGCATCCCTCGCTCCCCCCCATTGACGAATTAACACTGAAATTGAGTCGCTATGGATTACTATGTGTTCTATAACTTCTCCTTCTAAATCGAGGAACGTTTCTACGGAAACGACAATATTTTCTTTTGGGAGGCGAGTATCCCCTTTCCGATGCACTATTCCATCTTTACTGCATCCCTCGCCCCTCACACTGACGAAATAACACGGAAGTGGTGTCGCTATGAAATACTATTGGTTCTATGACATCTCCTTCTAAATCGAGTAACGTTTCTATGGAAACGACATGAGTTTCTTTTGGGAGGAGAGTATCTCCGTTCCGATTCACTATTCCTTCTTTACTGCATCCCTCGCTCCCTCCCATTGACGAATTAACACTGAAATTGAGTCGCTATGGAATACTATGTGTTCTACAACTTCTCCTTCTAAGTCGAGGAACGTTTCTACGGAAACGACAATACTTTCTTTAGGGAGGCGAGTAACCCCGTTCCGACGCACTATTCCATCTTTACTGCATCCCTCGCCCCTCACACTGACGAATTAACGCGGAAGTGGTGCCGCTATGAAATACTGTTGGTTCTATGACATCTCCCTCTAAATCGAGTAACGTTTCTATGGAAACGACAAGAGTTTCTTTTGGGAGGAGAGTATCTCCGTTCCGATTCACTATTCCTTCTTTACTGCATCCCTCGCTCCCTCCCATTGACGAATTAACACTGAAATTGAGTCGCTATGGAATACTATGAGTTCTACAACTTCTCCTTCTAAGTCGAGGAACGTTTCTACGGAAACGACCATACTTTCTTTTGGGAGGCTAGTAACCCCGTTCCGATGCACTATTCCATCTTTACTGCATCCCTCGCCCCTCACACTGACGAATTAACGCGGAAGTGGTGCCGCTATGAAATACTGTTGGTTCTATGACATCTCCTTCTAAATCGAGTAACGTTTCTATGGAAACGACAAGAGTTTCTTTTGGGAGGAGAGTATCTCCGTTCCGATTCACTATTCCTTCTTTACTACATCCCTCGCTCCCTCCCATTGACGAATTAACACTGAAATTGAGTCGCTATGGAATACTATGTGTTCTACAACTTCTCCTTCTATGTCGAGGAACGTTTCTACGGAAACGACAATACTTTCTTTTGGGAGGCGAGTAACCCCGTTCCGATGCACTATTCCATCTTTACTGCATCCCTCCCCCCTCACGCTGACGAATTAACGCGGAAGTGGTGCCGCTATGAAATACTGTTGGTTCTATGACATCTCCTTCTAAATCGAGTAACGTTTCTATGGAAACGACAAGAGTTTCTTTTGGGAGGAGAGTATCTCCGTTCCGATTCACTATTCCTTCTTTACTGCATCCCTCGCTCCCTCCCATTGACGAATTAACACTGAAATTGAATCGCTATGGAATACTATGTGTTCTACAACTTCTCCTTCTAAATCGAGGAACGTTTCTACGGAAACGACAATATTTTCTTTTGGGAGGCGAGTATCCCCTTTCCGATGCACTATTCCATCTTTACTGCATCCCTCGCCCCTCACACTGACGAATTAACACGGAAGTGGTGTCGCTATGAAATACTATTGGTTCTATGACATCTCCTTCTAAATCGAGTAACGTTTCTATGGAAACGACAAGAGTTTCTTTTGGGAGGAGAGTATCTCCGTTCCGATTCACTATTCCTTCTTTACTGCATCCCTCGCTCCCTCCCATTGACGAATTAACACTGAAATTGAGTCGCTATGGAATACTATGTGTTCTAAAACTTCTCCTTCTAAGTCGAGGAACGTTTCTACGGAAACGACAATACTTTCTTTTGGGAGGCGAGTAACCCCGTTCCGATGCACTATTCCATCTTTACTGCATCCCTCGCCCCTCACACTGACGAATTAACACGGAAGTGGTGTCGCTATGAAATACTATTGGTTCTATGACATCTCCTTCTAAATCGAGTAACGTTTCTATGGAAACGACAAGAGTTTCTTTTGGGAGGAGAGTATCTCCGTTCCGATTCACTATTCCTTCTTTACTGCATCCCTCGCTCCCTCCCATTGACGAATTAACACTGAAATTGAGTCGCTATGGAATACTATGTGTTCTACAACTTCTCCTTCTAAATCGAGGAACGTTTCTACGGAAACGACAATACTTTCTTTTGGGAGGCGAGTAACCCCGTTCCGATGCACTATTCCATCCTTACTGCATCCCTCGCCCCTCACACTGACGAATTAACACGGAAGTGGTGTCGCTATGAAATACTATTGGTTCTATGACATCTCCTTCTAAATCGAGTAACGTTTCTATGGAAACGACAAGAGTTTCTTTTGGGAGGAGAGTATCTCCGTTCCGATTCACTATTCCTTCTTTACTGCATCCCTCGCTCCCTCCCATTGACGAATTAACACTGAAATTGAGGCGCTATGGAATACTATGTGTTCTACAACTTCTCCTTCTAAGTCGAGGAACGTTTCTACGGAAACGACAATACTTTCTTTTGGGAGGCGAGTAACTCCGTTCCGATGCACTATTCCATCTTTACTGCATCCCTCGCACCTCACACTGACGAATTAACGCGGAAGAGGTGCCGCTATGAAATACTGTTGGTTCTATGACATCTCCTTCTAAATCGAGTAACGTTTCTATGGAAACGACAAGAGTTTCTTTTGGGAGGAGAGTATCTCCGTTCCGATTCACTATTCCTTCTTTACTGCATCCCTCGCTCCCTCCCATTGACGAATTAACACTGAAATTGAATCGCTATGGAATACTATGTGTTCTACAACTTCTCCTTCTAAATCGAGGAACGTTTCTACGGAAACGACAATATTTTCTTTTGGGAGGCGAGTATCCCCTTTCCGACGCACTATTCCATCTTTACTGCATCCCTCGCCCCTCACACTGACGAATCAACACGGAAGTGGTGTCGCTATGAAATACTATTGGTTCTATGACATCTCCTTCTAAATCGAGTAACGTTTCTATGGAAACGACAAGAGTTTCTTTTGGGAGGAGAGTATCTCCGTTCCGATTCACTATTCCTTCTTTACTGCATCCCTCGCTCCCTCCCATTGACGAATTAACACTGAAATTGAGTCGCTATGGAATACTATGTGTTCTACAACTTCTCCTTCTAAGTCGAGGAACGTTTCAACGGAAACGACAATATTTTCTTTTGGGAGGCGAGTATCCCCTTTCCGATGCACATTTCCATCTTTACTGCATCCCTCGCCCCTCACACTGACGAATTAACACGGAAGTGGTGTCGCTATGAAATACTATTGGTTCTATGACATCTCCTTCTAAATCGAGTAACGTTTCTATGGAAACGACAAGAGTTTCTTTTGGGAGGAGAGTATCTCCGTTCCGATTCACTATTCCTTCTTTACTGCATCCCTCGCCCCTCACACTGACGAATTAACACGGAAGTGGTGTCGCTATGAAATACTATTGGTTCTATGACATCTCCTTCTAAATCGAGTAACGTTTCTATGGAAACGACAAGAGTTTCTTTTGGGAGGAGAGTATCTCCGTTCCGATTCACTATTCCTTCTTTACTGCATCCCTCGCTCCCTCCCATTGACGAATTAACACTGAAATTGAGTCGCTATAGAATACTACGTGTTCTCTAACTTCTCCTTCTAAATCGAGGAACGTTTCTACGGAAACGACAATATTTTCTTTTGGGAGGCGAGTATCCCCTTTCCGATGCACATTTCCATCTTTACTGCATCCCTCGCCCCTCACACTGACGAATTAACACGGAAGTGGAGTCGCTATGAAATACTATTGGATCTATGACATCTCCTTCTAAATCGAGTAACGTTTCTATGGAAACGACAAGAGTTTCTTTTGGGAGGAGAGTATCTCCGTTCCGATTAACCATTCTTTCTTTACTGCATCCCTCGCCCCTCACACTGACGAATTAACACGGAAGTGGTGTCGCTATGAAATACTATTGGTTCTATGACATCTCCTTCTAAATCGAGTAACGTTTCTATGGAAACGACAAGAGTTTCTTTTGGGAGGAGAGTATCTCCGTTCCGATTAACTATTCCTTCTTTACTGCATCCCTCGCTCCCTCCCATTGACGAATTAACACTGAAATTGAGTCGCTATAGAATACTATGTGTTCTCTAACTTCTCCTTCTAAATCGAGGAACGTTTCTACGGAAACGACAATATTTTCTTTTGGGAGGCGAGTATCCCCTTTCCGATGCACATTTGCATCTTTACTGCATCCCTCGCCCCTCACACTGACGAATTAACACGGAAGTGGAGTCGCTATGAAATACTATTGGATCTATGACATCTCCTTCTAAATCGAGTAACGTTTCTATGGAAACGACAAGAGTTTCTTTTGGGAGGAGAGTATCTCCGTTCCGATTAACCATTCCTTCTTTACTGCATCCCTCGCCCCTCACACTGACGAATTAACACGGAAGTGGTGTCGCTATGAAATACTATTGGTTCTATGACATCTCCTTCTAAATCGAGTAACGTTTCTATGGAAACGACAAGAGTTTCTTTTGGGAGGAGAGTATCTCCGTTCCGATTCACTATTCCTTCTTTACTGCATCCCTCGCTCCCTCCCATTGACGAATTAACACTGAAATTGAGTCGCTATAGAATACTATGTGTTCTCTAACTTCTCCTTCTAAATCAAGGAACGTTTCTACGGAAACGACAATATTTTCTTTTGGGAGGCGAGTATCCCCTTTCCGATGCACTATTCCATCTTTACTGCATCCCTCGCTCCCTCCCATTGACGAATTAACACTGAAATTGAGTCGCTATGGAATACTATGTGATCTATAACTTCTCCTTCTAAATCGAGGAACGTTTCTACGGAAACGACAATATTTTCTTTTGGGAGGCTAGTATCCCCTTTCCGATGCACTATTCCATCTTTACTGCATCCCTCGCCCCTCACACTGACGAATTAACGCGGAAGTGGTGCCGCTATGAAATACTGTTGGTTCTATGACATCTCCTTCTAAATCGAGTAACGTTTCTATGGAAACGACAAGAGTTTCTTTTGGGAGGAGAGTATCTCCGTTCCGATTCACTATTCCTTCTTTACTGCATCCCTCGCTCCCTCCCATTGACGAATTAACACTGAAATTGAATCGCTATGGAATACTATGTGTTCTACAACTTCTCCTTCTAAATCGAGGAACGTTTCTACGGAAACGACAATATTTTCTTTTGGGAGGCGAGTATCCCCTTTCCGACGCACTATTCCATCTTTACTGCATCCCTCGCCCCTCACACTGACGAATCAACACGGAAGTGGTGTCGCTATGAAATACTATTGGTTCTATGACATCTCCTTCTAAATCGAGTAACGTTTCTATGGAAACGACAAGAGTTTCTTTTGGGAGGAGAGTATCTCCGTTCCGATTCACTATTCCTTCTTTACTGCATCCCTCGCTCCCTCCCATTGACGAATTAACACTGAAATTGAGTCGCTATGGAATACTATGTGTTCTACAACTTCTCCTTCTAAGTCGAGGAACGTTTCAACGGAAACGACAATATTTTCTTTTGGGAGGCGAGTATCCCCTTTCCGATGCACATTTCCATCTTTACTGCATCCCTCGCCCCTCACACTGACGAATTAACACGGAAGTGGTGTCGCTATGAAATACTATTGGTTCTATGACATCTCCTTCTAAATCGAGTAACGTTTCTATGGAAACGACAAGAGTTTCTTTTGGGAGGAGAGTATCTCCGTTCCGATTCACTATTCCTTCTTTACTGCATCCCTCGCCCCTCACACTGACGAATTAACACGGAAGTGGTGTCGCTATGAAATACTATTGGTTCTATGACATCTCCTTCTAAATCGAGTAACGTTTCTATGGAAACGACAAGAGTTTCTTTTGGGAGGAGAGTATCTCCGTTCCGATTCACTATTCCTTCTTTACTGCTTCCCTCGCTCCCTCCCATTGACGAATTAACACTGAAATTGAGTCGCTATAGAATACTATGTGTTCTCTAACTTCTCCTTCTAAATCGAGGAACGTTTCTACGGAAACGACAATATTTTCTTTTGGGAGGCGAGTATCCCCTTTCCGATGCACATTTCCATCTATACTGCATCCCTCGCCCCTCACACTGACGAATTAACACGGAAGTGGAGTCGCTATGAAATACTATTGGATCTATGACATCTCCTTCTAAATCGAGTAACGTTTCTATGGAAACGACAAGAGTTTCTTTTGGGAGGAGAGTATCTCCGTTCCGATTAACCATTCTTTCTTTACTGCATCCCTCGCCCCTCACACTGACGAATTAACACGGAAGTGGTGTCGCTATGAAATACTATTGGTTCTATGACATCTCCTTCTAAATCGAGTAACGTTTCTATGGAAACGACAAGAGTTTCTTTTGGGAGGAGAGTATCTCCGTTCCGATTAACTATTCCTTCTTTACTGCATCCCTCGCTCCCTCCCATTGACGAATTAACACTGAAATTGAGTCGCTATAGAATACTATGTGTTCTCTAACTTCTCCTTCTAAATCGAGGAACGTTTCTACGGAAACGACAATATTTTCTTTTGGGAGGCGAGTATCCCCTTTCCGATGCACATTTCCATCTTTACTGCATCCCTCGCCCCTCACACTGACGAATTAACACGGAAGTGGAGTCGCTATGAAATACTATTGGATCTATGACATCTCCTTCTAAATCGAGTAACGTTTCTATGGAAACGACAAGAGTTTCTTTTGGGAGGAGAGTATCTCCGTTCCGATTAACCATTCCTTCTTTACTGCATCCCTCGCCCCTCACACTGACGAATTAACACGGAAGTGGTGTCGCTATGAAATACTATTGGTTCTATGACATCTCCTTCTAAATCGAGTAACGTTTCTATGGAAACGACAAGAGTTTCTTGTGGGAGGAGAGTATCTCCGTTCCGATTCACTATTCCTTCTTTACTGCATCCCTCGCTCCCTCCCATTGACGAATTAACACTGAAATTGAGTCGCTATAGAATACTATGTGTTCTCTAACTTCTCCTTCTAAATCAAGGAACGTTTCTACGGAAACGACAATATTTTCTTTTGGGAGGCGAGTATCCCCTTTCCGATGCACTATTCCATCTTTACTGCATCCCTCGCTCCCTCCCATTGACGAATTAACACTGAAATTGAGTCGCTATGGAATACTATGTGATCTATAACTTCTCCTTCTAAATCGAGAAACGTTTCTACGGAAACGACAATATTTTCTTTTGGGAGGCTAGTATCCCCTTTCCGATGCACTATTCCATCTTTACTGCATCCCTCGCCCCTCACACTGACGAATTAACACGGAAGTGGTGTCGCTATGAAATACTATTGGTTCTATAACTTCTCCTTCTAAATCGAGTGTGATTTCCCTAAATCACTCCAGGCAAATGCCGGGATGGTTCCTTTGAAAGGGCACGGCCGACTTCCTTCCCCGTCCTTCTCTAATCCGATGAGACCGATGACCTCGCTGTTTGGTCTCTTCCCCCAAACAATCCAATCCAATTCTTAATCGAGTAACGTTTCTATGGAAACGACAAGAGTTTCTTTTGGGAGGAGAGTATCTCCGTTCTGATTCACTATTCCATCTTTACTGCATCCCTCGCTCCCTCCCATTGACTAATTAACACTGAAATTGAGTCGCTATGGAATACTATGTGTTCTATAACTTCTCCTTCTAAATCGAGGAACGTTTCTACGGAAACGACAATATTTTCTTTTGGGAGGCGAGTATCCCCTTTCCGATGCACTATTCCATCTTTACTGCATCCCTCGCCCCTCACACTGACGAATTAACACCTAAGTGGTGTCGCTATGAAATACTATTGGTTCTATGACTTCTGCTTCTAAATCGAGTAACGTTTCTATGGAAACGACAAGAGTTTCTTTTGGGCTGAGAGTATCTCCATTCCGATTCACTATTCCTTCTTTACTGCATATCTCGCTCCCTCCCATTGACGAATTAACACTGAAATTGAGTCGCTATGGAATACTATCTGTTCTATAACTTTTCCTTCTAAATCGAGGAACGTTTCTACGGAAACGACAATATTTTCTTTTGGGAGGTGAGTATCCCCTTTCCGACGCACTGTTCCATCTTTACTGCATCCCTCGCCCCTCACACTGACGAATTAACACGAAAGTGGTGTCGCTATGAAATACTATTGGTTCTATGACATCTCCTTCTAAATCGAGTAACGTTTCTATGGAAACGACAAGAGTTTCTTTTGGGAGGAGAGTACCACCGTTCCGATTCACTATTCCTTCTTTACTGCATCCCTCGCACCCTCCCATTGACGAATTAACACTGAAATTGAATCGCTATGGAATACTTTATGATCTATAACTTCTCCTTCTAAATCGAGGAACGTTTCTACGAAAACCACAATATTTTCTTTTGGGAGGCGAGTATCCCCTTTCCGATGCACTATTCCGTCTTTACTGCATCCGTCGCCCCTCACACTGACGAATTAACACGGAAGTGGTGTCGCTATGAAATACTATTGGTTCAATGACATCTCCTTCTAAATCGAGTAACGTTTCTATGGAAACGACAAGAGTTTCTTTTGGGAGGAGAGTATCTCCGTTCCGATTCACTATTCCTTCTTTACTGCATCCCTCGCTCCCTCCCATTGACGAATTAACACTGAAATTGAGTCGCTATAGAATACTATGTGTTCTCTAACTTCTCCTTGTAAATCGAAGAACGTTTCTACGGAAACGACAATATTTTCTTTTGGGAGGCGAGTATCCCCTTTCCGATGCACTATTCCATCTTTACTGCATCCCTCGCCCCTCACACTGACGAATTAACACGGAAGTGGAGTCGCTATGAAATACTATTGGTTCTATGACATCTCCTTCTAAACCGAGTAACGTTTCTATGGAAACGACAAGAGTTTCGTTTGGGAGGAGAGTATCTCCGTTCCGATTCACCATTCCTTCTTTATTGCATCCCTCGCTCCCTCCCATTGACGAATTAACACTGAAATTGAGTCGCTATGGAATACCATGTGTTCTATAACTTCTCCTTCTAAATCGAGGAACGTTTCTACGGAAACGACAATATTTTCTTTTGGGAGGCGAGTATCCCCTTTCTGATGCACTATTCCATCTTTACTGCACCCCTCGCCCCTCACACTGACGAATTAACACGGAAGTGGTGCCGCTATGAAATACTATTGGTTCTATGACATCTCCTTCTAAATCGAGTAACGTTTCTATGGAAACGACAAGAGTTTCTTTTGGGAGGAGAGTATCTCCGTTCCGATTCACTATTCCTTCATTACTGCATCCCTCGCTCCCTCTCATTGACGAATTAACACTGAAATTGAGTCGCTATGCAATACTATGTGTTCTATAACTTCTCCTTCTAAATCGAGGAACGTTTCTACGGAAACGACATTATTTTCTTTTGGGAGGCGAGTATCCCCTTTCCGATGCACTATTCCATCTTTACTGCATCCCTCGCTCCCTCAAATTGACGAATTAACACTGAAATTGAGTCGCTATAGAATACTATGTGTTCTATAACTTCTCCTTCTAAATCGAGGAACGTTTCTACGGAAACGACAATATTTTCTTTTGGGAGGCGAGTATCCCCTTTCCGATGCACTATTCCATCTTTACTGCATCCCTCGCCCCTCACACTGACGAATTAACATGGAAGTGGTGTCGCTATGAAATACTATTGGTTCTATGACATCCCCTTCTAAATCGAGTAACGTTTCTATGGAAACGACAAGAGTTTCTTTTGGGAGGAGAGTATCTCCGATCCGATTCACTATTCCTTCTTTACTGCATCCCTCGCTCCCTCCCATTGACGAATTGACACTGAAATTGAGTCGCTATGGAATACTATGTGTTCTATAACTTCTCCTTCTAAATCGAGGAACGTTTCTACGGAAACGACAATATTTTCTTTTGGGAGGCGAGTATCCCCTTTCCGATGCACTATTCCATCTTTACTGCATCCCTCGCCCCTCACACTGACGAATTAACACCTAAGTGGTGTCGCTATGAAATACTATTGGTTCTATGACTTCAGCTTCTAAATCGAGTAACGTTTCTATGGAAACGACAAGGGTTTCTTTTGGGCGGAGAGTATCTCCGTTCCGATTCACTATTCCTTCTTTACTGCATCCCTCGCTCCCTCCCATTGACGAATTAACACTGAAATTGAGTCGCTATGGAATACTATGTGTTCTATAACTTCTCCTTCTAAATCGAGGAACGTTTCTACGGAAACGACAATATTTTATTTTGGGAGGTGAGTATCCCCTTTCCGACGCACTATTCCATCTTTACTGCATCCCTCGCCCCTCACACTGACGAATTAACACGAAAGTGGTGTCGCTATGAAATACTATTGGTTCTATGACATCTCCTTCTAAATCGAGTAACGTTTCTATGGAAACGACAAGAGTTTCTTTTGGGAGGAGAGTACCACCGTTCCGATTCACTATTCCTTCTTTACTGCATCCCTCGCACCCTCCCATTGACGAATTAACAATGAAATTGAGTCGCTATGGAATACTTTATGATCTATAACTTCTCCTTCTAAATCGAGGAACGTTTCTACGGAAACCACAATATTTTCTTTTGGGGGGAGGTGAGTATCCCCTTTCCGATGCACTATTCCGTCTTTACTGCATCCCTCGCCCCTCACACTGACGAATTATTACGGAAGTGGTGTCGCTATGAAATACTATTGGTTCAATGACATCTCCTTCTAAATCGAGTAACGTTTCTATGGAAACGACAAAAGTTTCTTTTGGGAGGAGTGTATCTCCGTTCCGATTTACTATTCCTTCTTTACTACATCCCTCGCTCCCTCCCATTGACGAATTAACACTGAAATTGAGTCGCTATGGAATGCTATGTGTTCTATAACTTCTCCTTCTAAATCGAGGAACGTTTCTACGGAAACGACAATATTTTCTTTTGGAGGCGAGTATCCCCTTTCCGATGCACTATTCCATCTTTACTGCATCCCTCGCCCCTCACACTGACGAATTAACACGGAACTGGTGTCGCTGTGAAATACTATTGGTTCTATGACTTCTCCTTCTAAATCGAGTAACGTTTCTATGGAAACGACAAGAGCTTCTTTTGGGAGGAGAGTATCTCCGTTCCGATTCACTATTCCTTCTTTACTGCATCCCTCGCTCCCTCCCATTGACGAATTAACATTGAAATTGAGTCGCTATGGAATACTATGTGTTCTATAACTTCTCCTTCTAAATCGAGGAACGTTTCTACGGAAACGACAATATTTTCTTTTGGGAGGCGAGTATCCCCTTCCCGATGCACTATTCCATCTTTACTGCATCTCTCGCCCCTCACACTGACGAATTAACACGGAAGTGGTGTCGCTATAATATACTATTGGTTTTATGACTTCTCCTTCTAAATCGAGTTCCGTTTCTATGGAAACGGCATGAGTTTTTTTTGGGAGGAGAGCATCTCCGTTCCGATTCACTATTCCTTCTTTACTGCATTCCTCGCTCCCTCCCATTGACGAATTAACACTGAAATTGAGTCGCTATGGAATACTATGTGTTCTATAAATTCTCCTTCTAAATCGAGGAACGTTTCTACGGAAACGACAATATTTTCTTTTAGGAGGTGAGTATCCCCTTTCCGACGCACTATTCCATCTTTACTGCATCCCTCGCCCCTCACACTGACGAATTAACACGGAAGTGGTGTCGCTATGAAATACTATTGGTTCTATGACATCTCCTTCTAAATCGAGTAACGTTTCTATGGAAACGACAAGAGTTTCTTTTGGGAGGAGAGTATCACCGTTCCGATTCACTATTCCTTCTTTACTGCATCCCTCGCACCCTCCCATTGACGAATTAACACTGAAATTGAGTCGCTATGGAATACTATATGATCTATGACTTCTCCTTCTAAATCGAGGAACGTTTCTACGGAAACCACAATATTTTCTTTTGGGAGGCGAGTATCCCCTTTCCGATGCACTATTCCGTCTTTACTGCATCTCTCGCCCCTTACACTGACGAATTAACACGGAAGTGGTGTCGCTATGAAATACTATTGGTTCTATGACATCTCCTTCTAAATCGAGTAACGTTTCTATGGAAACGACAAGAGTTTCTTTTGGGAGGAGAGTATCACCGTTCCGATTCACTATTCCTTCTTTACTGCATCCCTCGCACCCTCCCATTGACGAATTAACACTGAAATTTAGTCGCTATGGAATACTATATGATCTATAACTTCTCCTCCCAAATCGAGGAACGTTTCTACGGAAACGACAATATTTTCTTTTGGGAGGCGAGTATCCCCTTTCCGATGCACTATTCCATCTTTACTGCATCTCTCGCCCCTCACACTGACGAATTAACACGGAAGTGGTGTCGCTATAATATACTATTGGTTTTATGACTTCTCCTTCTAAATCGAGTAACGTTTCTATGGAAACAGCATGAGTTTTTTTTGGGAGGAGAGTATCTCCGTTCCGATTCACTATTCCTTCTTTACTGCATCCCTCGCTCCCTCCCATTGACGAATTAACACTGAAATTGAGTCGCTATGGAATACTATATGATCCATAACTTCTCCTTCTAAATCGAGGAACGTTTCTACGGAAACGACAATATTTTCTTTTGGGAGGTGAGTATCCCCTTTCCGACGCACTATTCAATCTTTACTGCATCCCTCGCCCCTCACACTGACGAATTAACACGAAAGTGGTGTCGCTATTAAATACTATTGGTTCTATGACATCTCCTTCTAAATCGAGTAACGTTTCTATGGAAACGACAAGAGTTTCTTTTGGGAGGAGAGTATCACCGTTCCGATTCACTATTCCTTCTTTACTGCATCCCTCGCACCCTCCCATTGACGAATTAACACTGAAATTGAGTCGCTATGGAATACTATATGATCAATAACTTCTCCTTCTAAATCGAGGAACGTTTCTACGGAAACCACAATATTTTTCTTTTGGGAGACGAGTATCCCCTTTCCGATGCACTATTCCGTCTTTACTGCATCCCTCGCCCCTCACACTGACGAATTAACACGGAAGTGGTGTCGCTATGAAATACTATTGGTTCTATGACATCTCCTTCTAAATCGAGTAACGTTTCTATGGAAACGACAAAAGTTTCTTTTGGGAGGAGTGTATCTCCGTTCGGATTTACTATTCCTTCTTTACTGCATCCCTCGCTCCCTCCCATTGACGAATTAACACTGAAATTGAGTCGCTATGGAATGCTATGTGTTCTATAACTTCTCCTTCTAAATCGAGGAACGTTTCTACGGAAACGACAATATTTTCTTTTGGGAGGCGAGTATCCCCTTTCCGATGCACTATTCCATCTTTACTGCATCCCTCGCCCCTCACACTGACGAATTACCACGGAAGTGGTGTCGCTATGAAATACTATTGGTTCTATGACTTCTCCTTCTAAATCGAGTAACGTTTCTATGGAAACGACAAGAGTTTCTTTTGGGAGGAGAGTATCTCCGTTCCGATTCACTATTCCTTCTTTACTGCATCCCTCGCTCCCTCCCATTAACGAATTAACACTGAAATTGAGTCGCTATGGAATACTATGTGTTCTATAACTTCTCCTTCAAAATCGAGGAACGTTTCTACGGAAACGACAATATTTTCTTTTGGGAGGCGAGTATCCCCTTTCCGATGCACTATTGCATCTTTACTGCATCTCTCGCCCCTCACACTGACGAATTAACACGGAAGTGGTGTCGCTATGATATACTATTGGTTTTATGACTTCTCCTTCTAAATCGAGTAACGTTTCTATGGAAACGACAAGAGTTTCTTTTGGGAGGAGAGTATCTCCGTTCCGATTCACTATTCCTTCATTACTGCATCCCTCGCTCCCTCTCATTGACGAATTAACACTGAAATTGAGTCGCTATGCAATACTATGTGTTCTATAACTTCTCCTTCTAAATCGAGGAACGTTTCTACGGAAACGACATTATTTTCTTTTGGGAGGCGAGTATCCCCTTTCCGATGCACTATTCCAACTTTACTGCATCCCTCGCTCCCTCAAATTGACGAATTAACACTGAAATCGAGTCGCTATAGAATACTATGTGTTCTATAACTTCTCCTTCTAAATCGAGGAACGTTTCTACGGAAACGACAATATTTTCTTTTGGGAGGCGAGTATCCCCTTTCCGATGCACTATTCCATCTTTACTGCATCCCTCGCCCCTCACACTGACGAATTAACATGGAAGTGGTGTCGCTATGAAATACTATTGGTACTATGACATCCCCTTCTAAATCGAGTAACGTTTCTATGGAAACGACAAGAGTTTCTTTTGGGAGGAGAGTATCTCCGTTACGATTCACTATTCCTTCTTTACTGCATCCCTCGCTCCCTCCCATTGACGAATAGACACTGAAATTGAGTCGCTATGGAATACTATGTGTTCTATAACTTCTCCTTCTAAATCGAGGAACGTTTCTACGGAAACGACAATATTTTCTTTTGGGAGGCGAGTATCCCCTTTCCGATGCACTATTCCATCTTTACTGCATCCCTCGCCCCTCACACTGACGAATTAACACCTAAGTGGTGTCGCTATGAAATACTATTGGTTCTATGACTTCAGCTTCTAAATCGAGTAACGTTTCTATGGAAACGACAAGAGTTTCTTTTGGGCGGAGAGTATCTCCGTTCCGATTCACTATTCCTTCTTTACTGCATCCCTCGCTCCCTCCCATTGACGAATTAACACTGAAATTGAGTCGCTATGGAATACTATGTGTTCTATAACTTCTCCTTCTAAATCGAGGAACGTTTCTACGGAAACGACAATATTTTATTTTGGGAGGTGAGTATCCCCTTTCCGACGCACTATTCCATCTTTACTGCATCCCTCGCCCCTCACACTGACGAATTAACACGAAAGTGGTGTCGCTATGAAATACTATTGGTTCTATGACATCTCCTTCTAAATCGAGTAACGTTTCTATGGAAACGACAAGAGTTTCTTTTGGGAGGAGAGTACCACCGTTCCGATTCACTATTCCTTTTTTACTGCATCCCTCGCACCCTCCCATTGACGAATTAACAATGAAATTGAGTCGCTATGGAATACTTTATGATCTATAACTTCTCCTTCTAAATCGAGGAACGTTTCTACGGAAACCACAATATTTTCTTTTGGGAGGCGAGTATCCCCTTTCCGATGCACTATTCCGTCTTTACTGCATCCCTCGCCCCTCACACTGACGAATTATTACGGAAGTGGTGTCGCTATGAAATACTATTGGTTCAATGACATCTCCTTCTAAATCGAGTAACGTTTCTATGGAAACGACAAAAGTTTCTTTTGGGAGGAGTGTATCTCCGTTCCGATTTACTATTCCTTCTTTACTGCATCCCTCGCTCCCTCCCATTGACGAATTAACACTGAAATTGAGTCGCTATGGAATGCTATGTGTTCTATAACTTCTCCTTCTAAATCGAGGTACGTTTCTACGGAAACGACAATATTTTCTTTTGGGAGGCGAGTATCCCCTTTCCGATGCACTATTCCATCTTTACTGCATCCCTCGCACCTCACACTGACGAATTAACACGGAACTGGTGTCGCTATGAAATACTATTGGTTCTATGACTTCTCCTTCTAAATCGAGTAACGTTTCTATGGAAACGACAAGAGCTTCTTTTGGGAGGAGAGTATCTCCGTTCCGATTCACTATTCCTTCTTTACTGCATCCCTCGCTCCCTCCCATTGACGAATTAACATTGAAATTGAGTCGCTATGGAATACTATGTGTTCTATAACTTCTCCTTCTAAATCGAGGAACGTTTCTACGGAAACGACAATATTTTCTTTTGGGAGGCGAGTATCCCCATTCCGACGCACTATTCCATCTTTACTGCATCCCTCGTCCCTCACACTGACGAATTAACACGAAAGTGGTGTCGCTATGAAATACTATTGGTTCTATGACATCTCCTTCTAAATCGAGTAACGTTTCTATGGAAACGACAAGAGTTTCTTTTGGGAGGAGAGTATCACCGTTCCGATTCACTATTCCTTCTTTACTGCATCCCTCGCACCCTCCCATTGACGAATTAACACTGAAATTGAGTCGCTATGGAATACTATATGATCTATAACTTCTCCTTCTAAATCGAGGAACGTTTCTACGGAAACCACAATATTTTCTTTTGGGAGGCGAGTATCCCCTTTCCGATGCACTATTCCGTCTTTACTGCATCTCTCGCCCCTTACACTGACGAATTAACACGGAAGTGGTGTCGCTATGAAATACTATTGGTTCTATGACATCTCCTTCTAAATCGAGTAACGTTTCTATGGAAACGACAAGAGTTTCTTTTGGGAGGAGAGTATCACCGTTCCGATTCACTATTCCTTCTTTACTGCATCCCTCGCACCCTCCCATTGACGAATTAACACTGAAATTTAGTCGCTATGGAATACTATATGATCTATAACTTCTCCTCCCAAATCGAGGAACGTTTGTACGGAAACGACAATATTTTCTTTTGGGAGGCGAGTATCCCCTTTCCGATGCACTATTCCATCTTTACTGCATCTCTCGCCCCTCACACTGACGAATTAACACGGAAGTGGTGTCGCTATAATATACTATTGGTTTTATGACTTCTCCTTCTAAATCGAGTAACGTTTCTATGGAAACAGCATGAGTTTTTTTTGGGAGGAGAGTATCTCCGTTCCGATTCACTATTCCTTCTTTACTGCATCCCTCGCTCCCTCCCATTGACGAATTAACACTGAAGTTGAGTCGCTATGGAATACTATATGATCCATAACTTCTCCTTCTAAATCGAGGAACGTTTCTACGGAAACGACAATATTTTCTTTTGGGAGCTGAGTATCCCCTTTCCGACGCACTATTCAATCTTTACTGCATCCCTCGCCCCTCACACTGACGAATTAACACGAAAGTGGTGTCGCTATGAAATACTATTGGTTCTATGACATCTCCTTCTAAATCGAGTAACGTTTCTATGGAAACGACAAGAGTTTCTTTTGGGAGGAGAGTATCACCGTTCCGATTCACTATTCCTTCTTTACTGCATCCCTCGCACCCTCCCATTGACGAATTAACACTGAAATTGAGTCGCTATGGAATACTATATGATCAATAACTTCTCCTTCTAAATCGAGGAACGTTTCTACGGAAACCACAATATTTTCTTTTGGGAGGCGAGTATCCCCTTTCCGATGCACTATTCCGTCTTTACTGCATCCCTCGCCCCTCACACTGACGAATTAACACGGAAGTGGTGTCGCTATGAAATACTATTGGTTCTATGACATCTCCTTCTAAATCGAGTAACGTTTCTATGGAAACGACAAAAGTTTCTTTTGGGAGGAGTGTATCTCCGTTCGGATTTACTATTCCTTCTTTACTGCATCCCTCGCTCCCTCCCATTGACGAATTAACACTGAAACTGAGTCGCTATGGAATGCTATGTGTTCTATAACTTCTCCTTCTAAATCGAGGAACGTTTCTACGGAAACGACAATATTTTCTTTTGGGAGGCGAGTATCCCCTTTCCGATGCACTATTCCATCTTTACTGCATCCCTCGCCCCTCACACTGACGAATTACCACGGAAGTGGTGTCGCTATGAAATACTATTGGTTCTATGACTTCTCCTTCTAAATCGAGTAACGTTTCTATGGAAACGACAAGAGTTTCTTTTGGGAGGAGAGTATCTCCGTTCCGATTCACTATTCCTTCTTTACTGCATCCCTCGCTCCCTCCCATTAACGAATTAACACTGAAATTGAGTCGCTATGGAATACTATGTGTTCTATAACTTCTCCTTCTAAATCGAGGAACGTTTCTACGGAAACGACAATATTTTCTTTTGGGAGGCGAGTATCCCCTTTCCGATGCACTATTGCATCTTTACTGCATCTCTCGCCCCTCACACTGACGAATTAACACGGAAGTGGTGTCGCTATAGTATACTATTGGTTTTATGACTTCTCCTTCTAAATCGAGTAACGTTTCTATGAAAACGGCATGAGTTTTTTTTGGGAGGAGAGTATCTCCGTTCCGATTCACTATTCCTTCTTTACTGCATCCCTCGCTCCCTCCCATTGACGAATTAACACTGAAATTGAGTCGCTATGGAATACTATGTGTTCTATAACTTCTCCTTCTAAATGGAGGAACGTTTCTACGGAAACGACAATATTTTCTTTTGGGAGGCGAGTATCCCCTTTCCGATGCACTATTCCATCTTTACTGCATCCCTCGCCCCTCACACTGACGAATTAACACGGAAGTGGTGTCGCTATGAAATACTATTGGTTCAATGACTTCTCATTCTAAATCGAGTAACGTTTCTATGGAAACGACAAGAGTTTCTTTTGGGAGGAGAGTATCTCCGTTCCGATGCACTATTCCATCTTTACTGCATCCCTCGCACCCTCAAATTGACGAATTAACACTGAAATTGAGTCGCTATAGAATACTATGTGTTCTATAACTTCTCCTTATAAATCGAGGAACGTTTCTACGGAAACGACAATATTTTCTTTTGGGAGGCGAGTATCCCCTTTCCGATGCACTATTCCATCTTTACTGCATCCCTCGCCCCTCACACTGACGAATTAACATGGAAGTGGTGTCGCTATGAAATACTATTGGTTCTATGACATCCCCTTCTAAATCGAGTAACGTTTCTATGGAAACGACAAGAGTTTCTTTTGGGAGGAGAGTATCTCCGTTCCGATTCACTATTCCTTCTTTACTGCATCCCTCGCTCCCTCCCATTGACGAATTGACACTGAAATTGAGTCGCTATGGAATACTATGTGTTCTATAACTTCTCATTCTAAATCGAGGAACGTTTCTACGGAAACGACAATATTTTCTTTTGGGAGGCGAGTATCCCCTTTCCGATGCACTATTCCATCTTTACTGCATCCCTCGCCCCTCACACTGACGAATTAACACCTAAGTGGTGTCGCTATGAAATACTATTGGTTCTATGACTTCAGTTTCTAAATCGAGTAACGTTTCTATGGAAACGACAAGAGTTTCTTTTGGGCGGAGAGTATCTCCGTTCCGATTCACTATTCCTTCTTTACTGCATCCCTCGCTCCCTCCCATTGACGAATTAACACTGAAACTGAGTCGCTATGGAATGCTATGTGTTCTATAACTTCTCCTTCTAAATCGAGGAACGTTTCTACGGAAACGACAATATTTTCTTTTGGGAGGCGAGTATCCCCTTTCCGATGCACTATTCCATCTTTACTGCATCCCTCGCCCCTCACACTGACGAATTACCACGGAAGTGGTGTCGCTATGAAATACTATTGGTTCTATGACTTCTCCTTCCAAATCGAGTAACGTTTCTATGGAAACGACAAGAGTTTCTTTTGGGAGGAGAGTATCTCCGTTCCGATTCACTATTCCTTCTTTACTGCATCCCTCGCTCCCTCCCATTAACGAATTAACACTGAAATTGAGTCGCTATGGAATACTATGTGTTCTATAACTTCTCCTTCTAAATCGAGGAACGTTTCTACGGAAACGACAATATTTTCTTTTGGGAGGCGAGTATCCCCTTTCCGATGCACTATTGCATCTTTACTGCATCTCTCGCCCCTCACACTGACGAATTAACACGGAAGTGGTGTCGCTATAGTATACTATTGGTTTTATGACTTCTCCTTCTAAATCGAGTAACGTTTCTATGAAAACGGCATGAGTTTTTTTTGGGAGGAGAGTATCTCCGTTCCGATTCACTATTCCTTCTTTACTGCATCCCTCGCTCCCTCCCATTGACGAATTAACACTGAAATTGAGTCGCTATGGAATACTATGTGCTCTATAACTTCTCCTTCTAAATCGAGGAACGTTTCTACGGAAACGACAATATTTTCTTTTGGGAGGCGAGTATCCCCTTTCCGATGCACTATTCCATCTTTACTGCATCCCTCGCCCCTCACACTGACGAATTAACACGGAAGTGGTGTCGCTATGAAATACTATTGGTTCAATGACTTCTCATTCTAAATCGAGTAACGTTTCTATGGAAACGACAAGAGTTTCATTTGGGAGGAGAGTATCTCCGTTCCGATGCACTATTCCATCTTTACTGCATCCCTCGCTCCCTCAAATTGACGAATTAACACTGAAATTGAGTCGCTATGCAATACTATGTGTTCTATAACTTCTCCTTCTAAATCGAGGAACGTTTCTACGGAAACGACATTATTTTCTTTTGGGAGGCGAGTATCCCCTTTCCGATGCACTATTCCAACTTTACTGCATCCCTCGCTCCCTCAAATTGACGAATTAACACTGAAATCGAGTCGCTATAGAATACTATGTGTTCTATAACTTCTCCTTCTAAATCGAGGAACGTTTCTACGGAAACGACAATATTTTCTTTTGGGAGGCGAGTATCCCCTTTCCGATGCACTATTCCATCTTTACTGCATCCCTCGCCCCTCACACTGACGAATTAACATGGAAGTGGTGTCGCTATGAAATACTATTGGTACTATGACATCCCCTTCTAAATCGAGTAACGTTTCTATGGAAACGACAAGAGTTTCTTTTGGGAGGAGAGTATCTCCGTTACGATTCACTATTCCTTCTTTACTGCATCCCTCGCTCCCTCCCATTGACGAATAGACACTGAAATTGAGTCGCTATGGAATACTATGTGTTCTATAACTTCTCCTTCTAAATCGAGGAACGTTTCTACGGAAACGACAATATTTTCTTTTGGGAGGCGAGTATCCCCTTTCCGATGCACTATTCCATCTTTACTGCATCCCTCGCCCCTCACACTGACGAATTAACACCTAAGTGGTGTCGCTATGAAATACTATTGGTTCTATGACTTCAGCTTCTAAATCGAGTAACGTTTCTATGGAAACGACAAGAGTTTCTTTTGGGCGGAGAGTATCTCCGTTCCGATTCACTATTCCTTCTTTACTGCATCCCTCGCTCCCTCCCATTGACGAATTAACACTGAAATTGAGTCGCTATGGAATACTATGTGTTCTATAACTTCTCCTTCTAAATCGAGGAACGTTTCTACGGAAACGACAATATTTTATTTTGGGAGGTGAGTATCCCCTTTCCGACGCACTATTCCATCTTTACTGCATCCCTCGCCCCTCACACTGACGAATTAACACGAAAGTGGTGTCGCTATGAAATACTATTGGTTCTATGACATCTCCTTCTAAATCGAGTAACGTTTCTATGGAAACGACAAGAGTTTCTTTTGGGAGGAGAGTACCACCGTTCCGATTCACTATTCCTTCTTTACTGCATCCCTCGCACCCTCCCATTGACGAATTAACAATGAAATTGAGTCGCTATGGAATACTTTATGATCTATAACTTCTCCTTCTAAATCGAGGAACGTTTCTACGGAAACCACAATATTTTCTTTTGGGAGGCGAGTATCCCCTTTCCGATGCACTATTCCGTCTTTACTGCATCCCTCGCCCCTCACACTGACGAATTATTACGGAAGTGGTGTCGCTATGAAATACTATTGGTTCAATGACATCTCCTTCTAAATCGAGTAACGTTTCTATGGAAACGACAAAAGTTTCTTTTGGGAGGAGTGTATCTCCGTTCCGATTTACTATTCCTTCTTTACTGCATCCCTCGCTCCCTCCCATTGACGAATTAACACTGAAATTGAGTCGCTATGGAATGCTATGTGTTCTATAACTTCTCCTTCTAAATCGAGGTACGTTTCTACGGAAACGACAATATTTTCTTTTGGGAGGCGAGTATCCCCTTTCCGATGCACTATTCCATCTTTACTGCATCCCTCGCACCTCACACTGACGAATTAACACGGAACTGGTGTCGCTATGAAATACTATTGGTTCTATGACTTCTCCTTCTAAATCGAGTAACGTTTCTATGGAAACGACAAGAGCTTCTTTTGGGAGGAGAGTATCTCCGTTCCGATTAACTATTCCTTCTTTACTGCATCCCTCGCTCCCTCCCATTGACGAATTAACATTGAAATTGAGTCGCTATGGAATACTATGTGTTCTATAACTTCTCCTTCTAAATCGAGGAACGTTTCTACGGAAACGACAATATTTTCTTTTGGGAGGCGAGTATCCCCATTCCGACGCACTATTCCATCTTTACTGCATCCCTCGTCCCTCACACTGACGAATTAACACGAAAGTGGTGTCGCTATGAAATACTATTGGTTCTATGACATCTCCTTCTAAATCGAGTAACGTTTCTATGGAAACGACAAGAGTTTCTTTTGGGAGGAGAGTATCACCGTTCCGATTCACTATTCCTTCTTTACTGCATCCCTCGCACCCTCCCATTGACGAATTAACACTGAAATTGAGTCGCTATGGAATACTATATGATCTATAACTTCTCCTTCTAAATCGAGGAACGTTTCTACGGAAACCACAATATTTTCTTTTGGGAGGCGAGTATCCCCTTTCCGATGCACTATTCCGTCTTTACTGCATCTCTCGCCCCTTACACTGACGAATTAACACGGAAGTGGTGTCGCTATGAAATACTATTGGTTCTATGACATCTCCTTCTAAATCGAGTAACGTTTCTATGGAAACGACAAGAGTTTCTTTTGCGAGGAGAGTATCACCGTTCCGATTCACTATTCCTTCTTTACTGCATCCCTCGCACCCTCCCATTGACGAATTAACACTGAAATTTAGTCGCTATGGAATACTATATGATCTATAACTTCTCCTCCCAAATCGAGGAACGTTTGTACGGAAACGACAATATTTTCTTTTGGGAGGCGAGTATCCCCTTTCCGATGCACTATTCCATCTTTACTGCATCTCTCGCCCCTCACACTGACGAATTAACACGGAAGTGGTGTCGCTATAATATACTATTGGTTTTATGACTTCTCCTTCTAAATCGAGTAACGTTTCTATGGAAACAGCATGAGTTTTTTTTGGGAGGAGAGTATCTCCGTTCCGATTCACTATTCCTTCTTTACTGCATCCCTCGCTCCCTCCCATTGACGAATTAACACTGAAGTTGAGTCGCTATGGAATACTATATGATCCATAACTTCTCCTTCTAAATCGAGGAACGTTTCTACGGAAACGACAATATTTTCTTTTGGGAGCTGAGTATCCCCTTTCCGACGCACTATTCAATCTTTACTGCATCCCTCGCCCCTCACACTGACGAATTAACACGAAAGTGGTGTCGCTATGAAATACTATTGGTTCTATGACATCTCCTTCTAAATCGAGTAACGTTTCTATGGAAACGACAAGAGTTTCTTTTGGGAGGAGAGTATCACCGTTCCGATTCACTATTCCTTCTTTACTGCATCCCTCGCACCCTCCCATTGACGAATTAACACTGAAATTGAGTCGCTATGGAATACTATATGATCAATAACTTCTCCTTCTAAATCGAGGAACGTTTCTACGGAAACCACAATATTTTCTTTTGGGAGGCGAGTATCCCCTTTCCGATGCACTATTCCGTCTTTACTGCATCCCTCGCCCCTCACACTGACGAATTAACACGGAAGTGGTGTCGCTATGAAATACTATTGGTTCTATGACATCTCCTTCTAAATCGAGTAACGTTTCTATGGAAACGACAAAAGTTTCTTTTGGGAGGAGTGTATCTCCGTTCGGATTTACTATTCCTTCTTTACTGCATCCCTCGCTCCCTCCCATTGACGAATTAACACTGAAACTGAGTCGCTATGGAATGCTATGTGTTCTATAACTTCTCCTTCTAAATCGAGGAACGTTTCTACGGAAACGACAATATTTTCTTTTGGGAGGCGAGTATCCCCTTTCCGATGCACTATTCCATCTTTACTGCATCCCTCGCCCCTCACACTGACGAATTACCACGGAAGTGGTGTCGCTATGAAATACTATTGGTTCTATGACTTCTCCTTCTAAATCGAGTAACGTTTCTATGGAAACGACAAGAGTTTCTTTTGGGAGGAGAGTATCTCCGTTCCGATTCACTATTCCTTCTTTACTGCATCCCTCGCTCCCTCCCATTAACGAATTAACACTGAAATTGAGTCGCTATGGAATACTATGTGTTCTATAACTTCTCCTTCTAAATCGAGGAACGTTTCTACGGAAACGACAATATTTTCTTTTGGGAGGCGAGTATCCCCTTTCCGATGCACTATTGCATCTTTACTGCATCTCTCGCCCCTCACACTGACGAATTAACACGGAAGTGGTGTCGCTATAGTATACTATTGGTTTTATGACTTCTCCTTCTAAATCGAGTAACGTTTCTATGAAAACGGCATGAGTTTTTTTTGGGAGGAGAGTATCTCCGTTCCGATTCACTATTCCTTCTTTACTGCATCCCTCGCTCCCTCCCATTGACGAATTAACACTGAAATTGAGTCGCTATGGAATACTATGTGTTCTATAACTTCTCCTTCTAAATGGAGGAACGTTTCTACGGAAACGACAATATTTTCTTTTGGGAGGCGAGTATCCCCTTTCCGATGCACTATTCCATCTTTACTGCATCCCTCGCCCCTCACACTGACGAATTAACACGGAAGTGGTGTCGCTATGAAATACTATTGGTTCAATGACTTCTCATTCTAAATCGAGTAACGTTTCTATGGAAGCGACAAGAGTTTCTTTTGGGAGGAGAGTATCTCCGTTCCGATGCACTATTCCATCTTTACTGCATCCCTCGCACCCTCAAATTGACGAATTAACACTGAAATTGAGTCGCTATAGAATACTATGTGTTCTATAACTTCTCCTTATAAATCGAGGAACGTTTCTACGGAAACGACAATATTTTCTTTTGGGAGGCGAGTATCCCCTTTCCGATGCACTATTCCATCTTTACTGCATCCCTCGCCCCTCACACTGACGAATTAACATGGAAGTGGTGTCGCTATGAAATACTATTGGTTCTATGACATCCCCTTCTAAATCGAGTAACGTTTCTATGGAAACGACAAGAGTTTCTTTTGGGAGGAGAGTATCTCCGTTCCGATTCACTATTCCTTCTTTACTGCATCCCTCGCTCCCTCCCATTGACGAATTGACACTGAAATTGAGTCGCTATGGAATACTATGTGTTCTATAACTTCTCATTCTAAATCGAGGAACGTTTCTACGGAAACGACAATATTTTCTTTTGGGAGGCGAGTATCCCCTTTCCGATGCACTATTCCATCTTTACTGCATCCCTCGCCCCTCACACTGACGAATTAACACCTAAGTGGTGTCGCTATGAAATACTATTGGTTCTATGACTTCAGTTTCTAAATCGAGTAACGTTTCTATGGAAACGACAAGAGTTTCTTTTGGGCGGAGAGTATCTCCGTTCCGATTCACTATTCCTTCTTTACTGCATCCCTCGCTCCCTCCCATTGACGAATTAACACTGAAACTGAGTCGCTATGGAATGCTATGTGTTCTATAACTTCTCCTTCTAAATCGAGGAACGTTTCTACGGAAACGACAATATTTTCTTTTGGGAGGCGAGTATCCCCTTTCCGATGCACTATTCCATCTTTACTGCATCCCTCGCCCCTCACACTGACGAATTACCACGGAAGTGGTGTCGCTATGAAATACTATTGGTTCTATGACTTCTCCTTCTAAATCGAGTAACGTTTCTATGGAAACGACAAGAGTTTCTTTTGGGAGGAGAGTATCTCCGTTCCGATTCACTATTCCTTCTTTACTGCATCCCTCGCTCCCTCCCATTAACGAATTAACACTGAAATTGAGTCGCTATGGAATACTATGTGTTCTATAACTTCTCCTTCTAAATCGAGGAACGTTTCTACGGAAACGACAATATTTTCTTTTGGGAGGCGAGTATCCCCTTTCCGATGCACTATTGCATCTTTACTGCATCTCTCGCCCCTCACACTGACGAATTAACACGGAAGTGGTGTCGCTATAGTATACTATTGGTTTTATGACTTCTCCTTCTAAATCGAGTAACGTTTCTATGAAAACGGCATGAGTTTTTTTTGGGAGGAGAGTATCTCCGTTCCGATTCACTATTCCTTCTTTACTGCATCCCTCGCTCCCTCCCATTGACGAATTAACACTGAAATTGAGTCCCTATGGAATACTATGTGTTCTATAACTTCTCCTTCTAAATCGAGGAACGTTTCTACGGAAACGACAATATTTTCTTTTGGGAGGCGAGTATCCCCTTTCCGATGCACTATTCCATCTTTACTGCATCCCTCGCCCCTCACACTGACGAATTAACACGGAAGTGGTGTCGCTATGAAATACTATTGGTTCAATGACTTCTCATTCTAAATCGAGTAACGTTTCTATGGAAACGACAAGAGTTTCTTTTGGGAGGAGAGTATCTCCGTTCCGATGCACTATTCCATCTTTACTGCATCCCTCGCTCCCTCAAATTGACGAATTAACACTGAAATTGAGTCGCTATAGAATACTATGTGTTCTATAACTTCTCCTTCTAAATCGAGGAACGTTTCTACGGAAACGACAATATTTTCTTTTGGGAGGCGAGTATCCCCTTTCCGATGCACTATTCCATCTTTACTGCATCCCTCGCCCCTCACACTGACGAATTAACATGGAAGTGGTGTCGCTATGAAATACTATTGGTTCTATGACATCCCCTTCTAAATCGAGTAACGTTTCTATGGAAACGACAAGAGTTTCTTTTGGGAGGAGAGTATCTCCGTTCCGATTCACTATTCCTTCTTTACTGCATCCCTCGCTCCCTCCCATTGACGAATTGACACTGAAATTGAGTCGCTATGGAATACTATGTGTTCTATAACTTCTCATTCTAAATCGAGGAACGTTTCTACGGAAACGACAATATTTACTTTTGGGAGGCGAGTAGCCCCTTTCCGATGCACTATTCCATCTTTACTGCATCCCTCGCCCCTCACACTGACGAATTAACACCTAAGTGGTGTCGCTATGAAATACTATTGGTTCTATGACTTCAGTTT
Source organism: Schistocerca piceifrons (assembly GCF_021461385.2). Classification (NCBI taxonomy): domain Eukaryota; kingdom Metazoa; phylum Arthropoda; class Insecta; order Orthoptera; family Acrididae; genus Schistocerca; species Schistocerca piceifrons. The sequence goes on along the minus strand of NW_025728216.1, from coordinate 122,509 downwards.
CTAAATCGAGTAACGTTTCTATGGAAACGACAAGAGTTTCTTTTGGGCGGAGAGTATCTCCGTTCCGATTCACTATTCCTTCTTTACTGCATCCCTCGCTCCCTCCCATTGACGAATTAACACTGAAATTGAGTCGCTATGGAATACTATGTGTTCTATAACTTCTCCTTCTAAATCGAGGAACGTTTCTACGGAAACGACAATATTTTCTTTTGGGAGGTGAGTATCCCCTTTCCGACGCACTATTCCATCTTTACTGCATCCCTCGCCCCTCACACTGACGAATTAACACGAAAGTGGTGTCGCTATGAAATACTATTGGTTCTATGACATCTCCTTCTAAATCGAGTAACGTTTCTATGGAAACGACAAGAGTTTCTTTTGGGAGGAGAGTACCACCGTTCCGATTCACTATTCCTTCTTTACTGCATCCCTCGCACCCTCCCATTGACGAATTAACACTGAAATTGAGTCGCTATGGAATACATTATGATCTATAACTTCTCCTTCTAAATCGAGGAACGTTTCTACGGAAACCACAATATTTTCTTTTGGGAGGCGAGTATCCCCTTTCCGATGCACTATTCCGTCTTTACTGCATCCCTCGCCCCTCACACTGACGAATTAACACGGAAGTGGTGTCGCTATGAAATACTATTGGTTCAATGACATCTCCATCTAAATCGAGTAACGTTTCTATGGAAACGACAAAAGTTTCTTTTGGGAGGAGTGTATCTCCGTTCCGATTTACTATTCCTTCTTTACTGCATCCCTCGCTCCCTCCCATTGACGAATTAACACTGAAATTGAGTCGCTATGGAATGCTATGTGTTCTATAACTTCTCCTTCTAAATCGAGGAACGTTTCTACGGAAACGACAATATTTTCTTTTGGGAGGCGAGTATCCCCTTTCCGATGCATTATTCCATCTTTACTGCATCCCTCGCCCCTCACACTGACGAATTAACACGGAACTGGTGTCGCTATGAAATACTATTGGTTCTATGACTTCTCCTTCTAAATCGAGTAACGTTTCTATGGAAACGACAAGAGCTTCTTTTGGGAGGAGAGTATCTCCGTTCCGATTCACTATTCCTTCTTTACTGCATCCCTCGCTCCCTCCCATTGACGAATTAACATTGAAATTGAGTCGCTATGGAATACTATGTGTTCTATAACTTCTCCTTCTAAATCGAGGAACGTTTCTACGGAAATGACAATATTTTCTTTTCTGAGGCGAGTATCCCCTTCCCGATGCACTATTCCATCTTTACTGCATCTCTCGCCCCTCACACTGACGAATTAAAACGGAAGTGGTGTCGCTATAATATACTATTGGTTTTATGACTTCTCCTTCTAAATCGAGTAACGTTTCTATGGAAACGGCATGAGTTTTTTTTGGGAGGAGAGTATCTCCGTTCCGATTCACTATTCCTTCTTTACTGCATTCCTCGCTCCCTCCCATTGACGAATTAACACTGAAATTGAGTCGCTATGGAATACTATGTGTTCTATAAATTCTCCTTCTAAATCGAGGAACGTTTCTACGGAAACGACAATATTTTCTTTTGGGAGGCGAGTATCCCCTTTCCGATGCACTATTCCATCTTTACTGCATCTCTCGCCCCTCACACTGACGAATTAACACGGAAGTGGTGTCGCTATAATACACTATTGGTTTTATGACTTCTCCTTCTAAATCGAGTAACGTTTCTATGGAAACAGCATGAGTTTTTTTTGGGAGGAGAGTATCTCCGTTCCGATTCACTATTCCTTCTTTACTGCATCCCTCGCTCCCTCCCATTGACGAATTAACACTGAAATTGAGTCGCTATGGAATACTATATGATCTATAACTTCTCCTTCTAAATCGAGGAACGTTTCTACGGAAACGACAATATTTTCTTTTGGGAGGTGAGTATCCCCTTTCCGACGCACTATTCAATCTTTACTGCATCCCTCGCCCCTCACACTGACGAATTAACACGAAAGTGGTGTCGCTATGAAATACTATTGGTTCTATGACATCTCCTTCTAAATCGAGTAACGTTTCTATGGAAACGACAAGAGTTTCTTTTGGGAGGAGAGTATCACCGTTCCGATTCACTATTCCTTCTTTACTGCATCCCTCGCACCCTCCCATTGACGAATTAACACTGAAATTGAGTCGCTATGGAATACTATATGATCAATAACTTCTCCTTTTAAATCGAGGAACGTTTCTACGGAAACCACAATATTTTCTTTTGGGAGGCGAGTATCCCCTTTCCGATGCACTATTCCATCTTTACTGCATCCCTCGCCCCTCACACTGACGAATTAACACGGAAGTGGTGTCGCTATGAAATACTATTGGTTCTATGACATCTCCTTCTAAATCGAGTAACGTTTGTATTCCAACGACAGGATTTTCCTTTGGGAGGTGATTATCTCTTCTCTGATGAACTATTCTTTCTCTACTGCATCCCTCGCTCCCTCACTTTGACGAATTAACACTGAAATTGAGTCGCTATGAAATACTATGTGTTCTATAACTTCTCCTTCTAAATCGAGGAACGTTTCTACGGAAACGACAATATTTTCTTTTGGGAGGCGAGTATCCCCTTTCCGATGCACTATTCCATCTTTACTGCATCCCTCGCCCCTCACACTGACGAATTAACACGGAAGTGGTGTCGCTATGAAATACTATTGGTTCTATGATTTCTCCTTCTAAATCGAGTAACGTTTCTATGGAAATGACAAGAGTTTCTTTTGGGAGGAGAGTATCTCCGTTCCGATTCACTATTCCTTCTTTACTGCATTTCTCGCTCCCTCCCATTGACGAATTAACACTGAAATTGAGTCGCTATGGAATACTATGTGTTCTATAACTTCTCCTTCTAAATCGAGGAACGTTTCTACGGAAACGACAATATTTTCTTTTGGGAGGCGAGTATCCCCTTTCCGATGCACTATTCCATCTTCACTGCATCCCTCGCCCCTCACACTGACGAATTAACACGGAAGTGGTGTCGCTATGAAATACTATTGGTTCTATGAGATCTCCTTCTATATCGAGTAACGTTTCTATGGAAACGACAAGAGTTTCTTTTGGGAGGAGAGTATCTCCGTTCCGATTCACTATTCCTTCTTTACTGCATCCCTCGCTCCCTCCCATTGACGAATTAACACTGAAATTGAGTCGCTATAGAATACTATGTGTTCTATAACTTCTCCTTCTAAATCGAGGAACGTTTCTACGGAAACGACAATATTTTCTTTTGGGAGGCGAGTATCCCCTTTCCGATGCACTATTCCATCTTTACTGCATCCCTCGCCCCTCACACTGACGAATTAACACGGAAGTGGAGTCGCTAAGAAATACTATTGGTTCTATGACATCTCCTTCTAAATCGAGTAACGTTTCTATGGAAACGACAAGAGTTTCGTTTGGGAGGAGAGTATCTCCGTTCCGATTCACCATTCCTTCTTTACTGCATCCCTCGCTCCCCCCCATTGACGAATTAACACTGAAATTGAGTCGCTATGGAATACCATGTGTTCTATAACTTCTCCTTCTAAATCGAGTAACGTTTCTACGGAAACGACAAGAGTTTCTTTTGATAGGCGAGTATCCCCTTTCCGATGCACTATTCCAACTTTACTGCATTCCTCGCCCCATCACACTGACGAATTAACATGGAAGTGGTGTCGCAATGAAATACTATTGGTTCTATGACTTCTCCTTCTACATCGAGTAACTTTTCTATGGACACGACAAGAGTTTCTTTTGGGAGGAGAGTATCTCCGTTCCGATTCACTATTCCTTCTTTACTGCATCCCTCGCTCCCTCCCATTGACGAATTAACACTGAAATTGAGTCGCTATAGAATACTATGTGTTCTATAACTTCTCCTTCTAAATCGAGGAACGTTTCTACGGATACGACAATATTTTCTTTTGCGAGGCGAGTATCCCCTTCTCGATGCACTATTCCTTCTTTACTGCATCCCTCGCTCCATCACATTGACGAATTAACAGAGACATTGCGTAGCTGTGAAATACTATGGGCTCTATGACTTCTCCTTCTAATTCGAGTAACGTTTGTATTCCAACGACAGGATTTTCATTTGGGAGGCGATTATCTCTTCTCTGATGAACTATTCTTTCTCTACTGCATCCCTCGCTCCCTCACTTTGACGAATTAACACTGAAATTGAGTCGCTATTGAATACCATGTGTTCTATAACTTCTCCTTCTAAATCGAGGAACGTTTCTACGGAAACGACAATATTTTCTTTTGGGAGGCGAGTATCCCCTCTCCGATGCACTATTCCATCTTTACTGCATCCCTCGCCCCTCACACTGACGAATTAACACGGAAGTGGTGTCGCTATGAAATACTATTGGTTCTAAGACTTCTCCTTCTAAATCGAGTAACGTTTCTATGGAAACGACAAGAGTTTCGTTTGGGAGGAGCGTATCTCCGTTCCGATTCACCATTCCTTCTTTACTGCATCCCTCGCTCCCCCCCCATTGACGAATTAACACTGAAATTGAGTCGCTATGGAATACCATGTGTTCTATAACTTCTCCTTCTAAATCGAGTAACGTTTCTATGGAAACGACAAGAGTTTCTTTTGATAGGCGAGTATCCCCTTTCCGATGCACTATTCCAACTTTACTGCATTCCTCGCCCCATCACACTGACGAATTAACATGGAAGTGGTGTCGCAATGAAATACTATTGGTTCTATGACTTCTCCTTCTAAATCGAGTAACTTTTCTATGGACACGACAAGAGTTTCTTTTGGGAGGAGAGTATCTCCGATCCGCTTCACTATTCCTTCTTTACTGCATCCCTCGCTCCCTCCCATTGACGAATTGACACTGAAATTGAGTCACTATGGAATACTATGTGTTCTATAACTTCTCCTTCTAAATCGAGGAACGTTTCTACGGAAACGACAATATTTTCTTTTGGGAGGCGAGTATCCCCTTTCCGATGCACTATTCCATCTTTACTGCAGCCCTCGCCCCTCACACTGACGAATTAACACGGAAGTGGTGCCGCTATGAAATACTATTGGTTCTATGACATCTCCTTCTAAATCGAGTAACGTTTCTATGGAAACGACAGTAGTTTTTTTTGGGAGGAGAGTATCTCCGTTCCGATTCACTATTCCTTCTTTACTGCATCCCTCGCTCCCTCTCATTGACGAATTAACACTGAAATTGAGTCGCTATGGAATACTATGTGTTCTATAACTTCTCCTTCTAAATCGAGGAACGTTTCTACGGAAACGACAATATTTTCTTTTGGGAGGCGAGTATCCCCTTTCCGATGCACTATTCCATCTTTACTGCATCCCTCGCCCCTCACACTGACAAATTAACACGGCAGTGGTGTCGCTATGAAATACTATTGGTTCTATGACTTCTCCTTCTAAATCGAGTAACGTTTCTATGGAAACGACAAGAGTTTCTTTTGGGAGGAGAGTATCTCCGCTCCGATTCACTATTCCTCCTTTACTGCATCCCTCGCTCCCTCCCATTGACGAATTAACACTGAAATTGGGTTGCTATGGAATACTATGGGTTCTATAACTTCTCCTTCTAAATCGAGGAACGTTTCTACGGAAACGACAATATTTACTTTTGGGAGGCGAGTATCCCCTTCTCGATGCACTATTCCTTCTTTACTGCATCCCTCGCTCCCTCACATTGACGAATTAACAGAGACATTGCGTAGCTGTGAAATACTATGGGCTCTATGACTTCTCCTTCTAATTCGAGTAACGTTTGTATTCCAACGACAGGATTTTCCTTTGGGAGGCGATTATCTCTTCTCTGATGAACTATTCTTTCTCTACTGTATCCCTCGCTCCCTCACTTTGACGAATTAACACTGAAATTGAGTCGCTATGAAATACTATGTGTTCTATAACTTCTCCTTCTAAATCGAGGAACGTTTCTACGGAAACGACAATATTTTTTTTTGGGAGGCGAGTATCCCCTTTCCGATGCACTATTCCATCTTTACTGCATCCCTCGCCCCTCACACTGACGAATTAACACGGAAGTGGTGTCGCTATGAAATACTATTGGTTCTATGATTTCTCCTTCTAAATCGAGTAACGTTTCTATGGAAACGACAAGAGTTTCTTTTGGGAGGAGAGTATCTCCGTTCCGATTCACTATTCCTTCTCTACTGCATTTCTCGCTCCCTCCCATTGACGAATTAACACTGAAATTGAGTCGCTATGGAATACTATGTGTTCTATAACTTCTCCTTCTAAATCGAGGAACGTTTCTACGGAAACGACAATATTTTCTTTTGGGAGGCGAGTATCCCCTTTCCGATGCACTATTCCATCTTCACTGCATCCCTCGCCCCTCACACTGACGAATTAACACTGAAGTGGTGTCGCTATGAAATACTATTGGTTCTATGACATCTCCTTCTAAATCGAGTAACGTTTCTATGGAAACGACAAGAGTTTCTTTTGGAAGGAGAGTATCTCCGTTCCGATTCACTATTCCTTCTTTACTGCATCCCTCGCTCCCTCCCATTGACGAATTAACACTGAAATTGAGTCGCTATAGAATACTAAGTGTTCTATAACTTCTCCTTCTAAATCGAGGAACGTTTCTACGGAAACGACAATATTTTCTTTTGGGAGGCGAGTATCCCCTTTCCGATGCACTATTCCATCTTTACTGCATCCCTCGCCCCTCACACTGACGAATTAACACGGAAGTGGTGTCGCTATGAAATACTATTGGTTCAATGACTTCTCATTCTAAATCGAGTAACGTTTCTATGGAAACGACAAGAGTTTCTTTTGGGAGGAGAGTATCTCCGTTCCGATGCACTATTCCATCTTTACTGCATCCCTCGCTCCCTCAAATTGACGAATTAACACTGAAATTGAGTCGCTATAGAATACTATGTGTTCTATAACTTCTCCTTCTAAATCGAGGAACGTTTCTACGGAAACGACAATATTTTCTTTTGGGAGGCGAGTATCCCCTTTCCGATGCACTATTCCATCTTTACTGCATCCCTCGCCCCTCACACTGACGAATTAACATGGAAGTGGTGTCGCTATGAAATACTATTGGTTCTATGACATCCCCATCTAAATCGAGTAACGTTTCTATGGAAACGACAAGAGTTTCTTTTGGGAGGAGAGTATCTCCGTTCCGATTCACTATTCCTTCTTTACTGCATCCCTCGCTCCCTCCCATTGACGAATTGACACTGAAATTGAGTCGCTATAGAATACTATGTGTTCTATAACTTCTCCTTCTAAATCGAGGAACGTTTCTACGGAAACGACAATATTTTCTTTTGGGAGGCGAGTATCCCCTTTCCGATGCACTATTCCATCTTTACTGCATCCCTCGCCCCTCACACTGACGAATTAACACGGAAGTGGAGTCGCTAAGAAATACTATTGGTTCTATGACATCTCCTTCTAAATCGAGTAACGTTTCTATGGAAACGGCAAGAGTTTCGTTTGGGAGGAGAGTATCTCCGTTCCGATTCACCATTCCTTCTTTACTGCATCCCTCGCTCCCCCCCCATTGACGAATTAACACTGAAATTGAGTCGCTATGGAATACCATGTGTTCTATAACTTCTCCTTCTAAATCGAGTAACGTTTCTACGGAAACGACAAGAGTTTCTTTTGATAGGCGAGTATCCCCTTTCCGATGCACTATTCCAACTTTACTGCATTCCTCGCCCCATCACACTGACGAATTAACATGGAAGTGGTGTCGCAATGAAATACTATTGGTTCTATGACTTCTCCTTCTACATCGAGTAACTTTTCTATGGACACGACAAGAGTTTCTTTTGGGAGGAGAGTATCTCCGTTCCGATTCACTATTCCTTCTTTACTGCATCCCTCGCTCCCTCCCATTGACGAATTAACACTGAAATTGAGTCGCTATAGAATACTATGTGTTCTATAACTTCTCCTTCTAAATCGAGGAACGTTTCTACGGATACGACAATATTTTCTTTTGCGAGGCGAGTATCCCCTTCTCGATGCACTATTCCTTCTTTACTGCATCCCTCGCTCCATCACATTGACGAATTAACAGAGACATTGCGTAGCTGTGAAATACTATGGGCTCTATGACTTCTCCTTCTAATTCGAGTAACGTTTGTATTCCAACGACAGGATTTTCATTTGGGAGGCGATTATCTCTTCTCTGATGAACTATTCTTTCTCTACTGCATCCCTCGCTCCCTCACTTTGACGAATTAACACTGAAATTGAGTCGCTATTGAATACCATGTGTTCTATAACTTCTCCTTCTAAATCGAGGAACGTTTCTACGGAAACGACAATATTTTCTTTTGGGAGGCGAGTATCCCCTCTCCGATGCACTATTCCATCTTTACTGCATCCCTCGCCCCTCACACTGACGAATTAACACGGAAGTGGTGTCGCTATGAAATACTATTGGTTCTAAGACTTCTCCTTCTAAATCGAGTAACGTTTCTATGGAAACGACAAGAGTTTCGTTTGGGAGGAGAGTATCTCCGTTCCGATTCACCATTCCTTCTTTACTGCATCCCTCGCTCCCCCCCATTGACGAATTAACACTGAAATTGAGTCGCTATGGAATACCATGTGTTCTATAACTTCTCCTTCTAAATCGAGTAACGTTTCTATGGAAACGACAAGAGTTTCTTTTGATAGGCGAGTATCCCCTTTCCGATGCACTATTCCAACTTTACTGCATTCCTCGCCCCATCACACTGACGAATTAACATGGAAGTGGTGTCGCAATGAAATACTATTGGTTCTATGACTTCTCCTTCTAAATCGAGTAACTTTTCTATGGACACGACAAGAGTTTCTTTTGGGAGGAGAGTATCTCCGCTCCGATTCACTATTCCTTCTTTACTGCATCCCTCGCTCCCTCCCATTGACGAATTGACACTGAAATTGAGTCACTATGGAATACTATGTGTTCTATAACTTCTCCTTCTAAATCGAGGAACGTTTCTACGGAAACGACAATATTTTCTTTTGGGAGGCGAGTATCCCCTTTCCGATGCACTATTCCATCTTTACTGCAGCCCTCGCCCCTCACACTGACGAATTAACACGGAAGTGGTGCCGCTATGAAATACTATTGGTTCTATGACATCTCCTTCTAAATCGAGTAACGTTTCTATGGAAACGACAGTAGTTTTTTTTGGGAGGAGAGTATCTCCGTTCCGATTCACTATTCCTTCTTTACTGCATCCCTCGCTCCCTCTCATTGACGAATTAACACTGAAATTGAGTCGCTATGGAATACTATGTGTTCTATAACTTCTCCTTCTAAATCGAGGAACGTTTCTACGGAAACGACAATATTTTCTTTTGGGAGGCGAGTATCCCCTTTCCGATGCACTATTCCATCTTTACTGCATCCCTCGCCCCTCACACTGACAAATTAACACGGCAGTGGTGTCGCTATGAAATACTATTGGTTCTATGACTTCTCCTTCTAAATCGAGTAACGTTTCTATGGAAACGACAAGAGTTTCTTTTGGGAGGAGAGTATCTCCGCTCCGATTCACTATTCCTCCTTTACTGCATCCCTCGCTCCCTCCCATTGACGAATTAACACTGAAATTGGGTTGCTATGGAATACTATGGGTTCTATAACTTCTCCTTCTAAATCGAGGAACGTTTCTACGGAAACGACAATATTTACTTTTGGGAGGCGAGTATCCCATTCTCGATGCACTATTCCTTCTTTACTGCATCCCTCGCTCCCTCACATTGACGAATTAACAGAGACATTGCGTAGCTGTGAAATACTATGGGCTCTATGACTTCTCCTTCTAATTCGAGTAACGTTTGTATTCCAACGACAGGATTTTCCTTTGGGAGGCGATTATCTCTTCTCTGATGAACTATTCTTTCTCTACTGTATCCCTCGCTCCCTCACTTTGACGAATTAACACTGAAATTGAGTCGCTATGAAATACTATGTGTTCTATAACTTCTCCTTCTAAATCGAGGAACGTTTCTACGGAAACGACAATATTTTTTTTTGGGAGGCGAGTATCCCCTTTCCGATGCACTATTCCATCTTTACTGCATCCCTCGCCCCTCACACTGACGAATTAACACGGAAGTGGTGTCGCTATGAAATACTATTGGTTCTATGATTTCTCCTTCTAAATCGAGTAACGTTTCTATGGAAACGACAAGAGTTTCTTTTGGGAGGAGAGTATCTCCGTTCCGATTCACTATTCCTTCTCTACTGCATTTCTCGCTCCCTCCCATTGACGAATTAACACTGAAATTGAGTCGCTATGGAATACTATGTGTTCTATAACTTCTCCTTCTAAATCGAGGAACGTTTCTACGGAAACGACAATATTTTCTTTTGGGAGGCGAGTATCCCCTTTCCGATGCACTATTCCATCTTCACTGCATCCCTCGCCCCTCACACTGACGAATTAACACTGAAGTGGTGTCGCTATGAAATACTATTGGTTCTATGACATCTCCTTCTAAATCGAGTAACGTTTCTATGGAAACGACAAGAGTTTCTTTTGGGAGGAGAGTATCTCCGTTCCGATTCACTATTCCTTCTTTACTGCATCCCTCGCTCCCTCCCATTGACGAATTAACACTGAAATTGAGTCGCTATAGAATACTAAGTGTTCTATAACTTCTCCTTCTAAATCGAGGAACGTTTCTACGGAAACGACAATATTTTCTTTTGGGAGGCGAGTATCCCCTTTCCGATGCACTATTCCATCTTTACTGCATCCCTCGCCCCTCACACTGACGAATTAACACGGAAGTGGTGTCGCTATGAAATACTATTGGTTCAATGACTTCTCATTCTAAATCGAGTAACGTTTCTATGGAAACGACAAGAGTTTCTTTTGGGAGGAGAGTATCTCCGTTCCGATGCACTATTCCATCTTTACTGCATCCCTCGCTCCCTCAAATTGACGAATTAACACTGAAATTGAGTCGCTATAGAATACTATGTGTTCTATAACTTCTCCTTCTAAATCGAGGAACGTTTCTACGGAAACGACAATATTTTCTTTTGGGAGGCGAGTATCCCCTTTCCGATGCACTATTCCATCTTTACTGCATCCCTCGCCCCTCACACTGACGAATTAACATGGAAGTGGTGTCGCTATGAAATACTATTGGTTCTATGACATCCCCATCTAAATCGAGTAACGTTTCTATGGAAACGACAAGAGTTTCTTTTGGGAGGAGAGTATCTCCGTTCCGATTCACTATTCCTTCTTTACTGCATCCCTCGCTCCCTCCCATTGACGAATTGACACTGAAATTGAGTCGCTATGGAATACTATGTGTTCTATAACTTCTCATTCTAAATCGAGGAACGTTTCTACGGAAACGACAATATTTTCTTTTGGGAGGCGAGTATCCCCTTTCCGATGCACTATTCCATCTTTACTGCATCCCTCGCCCCTCACACTGACGAATTAACACCTAAGTGGTGTCGCTATGAAATACTATTGGTTCTATGACTTCAGTTTCTAAATCGAGTAACGTTTCTATGGAAACGACAAGAGTTTCTTTTGGGCGGAGAGTATCTCCGTTCCGATTCACTATTCCTTCTTTACTGCATCACTCGCTCCCTCCCATTGACGAATTAACACTGAAACTGAGTCGCTATGGAATGCTATGTGTTCTATAACTTCTCCTTCTAAATCGAGGAACGTTTCTACGGAAACGACAATATTTTCTTTTGGGAGGCGAGTATCCCCTTTCCGATGCACTATTCCATATTTACTGCATCCCTCGCCCCTCACACTGACGAATTACCACGGAAGTGGTGTCGCTATGAAATACTATTGGTTCTATGACTTCTCCTTCTAAATCGAGTAACGTTTCTATGGAAACGACAAGAGTTTCTTTTGGGAGGAGAGTATCTCCGTTCCGATTCACTATTCCTTCTTTACTGCATCCCTCGCTCCCTCCCATTAACGAATTAACACTGAAATTGAGTCGCTATGGAATACTATGTGTTCTATAACTTCTCCTTCTAAATCGAGGAACGTTTCTACGGAAACGACAATATTTTCTTTTGGGAGGCGAGTATCCCCTTTCCGATGCACTATTGCATCTTTACTGCATCTCTCGCCCCTCACACTGACGAATTAACACGGAAGTGGTGTCGCTATAGTATACTATTGGTTTTATGACTTCTCCTTCTAAATCGAGTAACGTTTCTATGAAAACGGCATGAGTTTTTTTTGGGAGGAGAGTATCTCCGTTCCGATTCACTATTCCTTCTTTACTGCATCCCTCGCTCCCTCCCATTGACGAATTAACACTGAAATTGAGTCGCTATGGAATACTATGTGTTCTATAACTTCTCCTTCTAAATCGAGGAACGTTTCTACGGAAACGACAATATTTTCTTTTGGGAGGCGAGTATCCCCTTTCCGATGCACTATTCCATCTTTACTGCATCCCTCGCCCCTCACACTGACGAATTAACACGGAAGTGGTGTCGCTATGAAATACTATTGGTTCAATGACTTCTCATTCTAAATCGAGTAACGTTTCTATGGAAACGACAAGAGTTTCTTTTGGGAGGAGAGTATCTCCGTTCCGATGCACTATTCCATCTTTACTGCATCCCTCGCTCCCTCAAATTGACGAATTAACACTGAAATTGAGTCGCTATAGAATACTATGTGTTCTATAACTTCTCCTTCTAAATCGAGGAACGTTTCTACGGAAACGACAATATTTTCTTTTGGGAGGCGAGTATCCCCTTTCCGATGCACTATTCCATCTTTACTGCATCCCTCGCCCCTCACACTGACGAATTAACATGGAAGTGGTGTCGCTATGAAATACTATTGGTTCTATGACATCCCCTTCTAAATCGAGTAACGTTTCTATGGAAACGACAAGAGTTTCTTTTGGGAGGAGAGTATCTCCGTTCCGATTCACTATTCCTTCTTTACTGCATCCCTCGCTCCCTCCCATTGACGAATTGACACTGAAATTGAGTCGCTATGGAATACTATGTGTTCTATAACTTCTCATTCTAAATCGAGGAACGTTTCTACGGAAACGACAATATTTTCTTTTGGGAGGCGAGTAGCCCCTTTCCGATGCACTATTCCATCTTTACTGCATCCCTCGCCCCTCACACTGACGAATTAACACCTAAGTGGTGTCGCTATGAAATACTATTGGTTCTATGACTTCAGTTTCTAAATCGAGTAACGTTTCTATGGAAACGACAAGAGTTTCTTTTGGGCGGAGAGTATCTCCGTTCCGATTCACTATTCCTTCTTTACTGCATCCCTCGCTCCCTCCCATTGACGAATTAACACTGAAATTGAGTCGCTATGGAATACTATGTGTTCTATAACTTCTCCTTCTAAATCGAGGAACGTTTCTACGGAAACGACAATATTTTCTTTTGGGAGGTGAGTATCCCCTTTCCGACGCACTATTCCATCTTTACTGCATCCCTCGCCCCTCACACTGACGAATTAACACGAAAGTGGTGTCGCTATGAAATACTATTGGTTCTAAGACATCTCCTTCTAAATCGAGTAACGTTTCTATGGAAACGACAAGAGTTTCTTTTGGGAGGAGAGTACCACCGTTCCGATTCACTATTCCTTCTTTACTGCATCCCTCGCACCCTCCCATTGACGAATTAACACTGAAATTGAGTCGCTATGGAATACATTATGATCTATAACTTCTCCTTCTAAATCGAGGAACGTTTCTACGGAAACCACAATATTTTCTTTTGGGAGGCGAGTATCCCCTTTCCGATGCACTATTCCGTCTTTACTGCATCCCTCGCCCCTCACACTGACGAATTAACACGGAAGTGGTGTCGCTATGAAATACTATTGGTTCAATGACATCTCCTTCTAAATCGAGTAACGTTTCTATGGAAACGACAAAAGTTTCTTTTGGGAGGAGTGTATCTCCGTTCCGATTTACTATTCCTTCTTTACTGCATCCCTCGCTCCCTCCCATTGACGAATTAACACTGAAATTGAGTCGCTATGGAATGCTATGTGTTCTATAACTTCTCCTTCTAAATCGAGGAACGTTTCTACGGAAACGACAATATTTTCTTTTGGGAGGCGAGTATCCCCTTTCCGATGCATTATTCCATCTTTACTGCATCCCTCGCCCCTCACACTGACGAATTAACACGGAACTGGTGTCGCTATGAAATACTATTGGTTCTATGACTTCTCCTTCTAAATCGAGTAACGTTTCTATGGAAACGACAAGAGCTTCTTTTGGGAGGAGAGTATCTCCGTTCCGATTCACTATTCCTTCTTTACTGCATCCCTCGCTCCCTCCCATTGACGAATTAACATTGAAATTGAGTCGCTATGGAATACTATGTGTTCTATAACTTCTCCTTCTAAATCGAGGAACGTTTCTACGGAAATGACAATATTTTCTTTTCTGAGGCGAATATCCCCTTCCCGATGCACTATTCCATCTTTACTGCATCTCTCGCCCCTCACACTGACGAATTAAAACGGAAGAGGTGTCGCTATAATATACTATTGGTTTTATGACTTCTCCTTCTAAATCGAGTAACGTTTCTATGGAAACGGCATGAGTTTTTTTTGGGAGGAGAGTATCTCCGTTCCGATTCACTATTCCTTCTTTACTGCATTCCTCGCTCCCTCCCATTGACGAATTAACACTGAAATTGAGTCGCTATGGAATACTATGTGTTCTATAAATTCTCCTTCTAAATCGAGGAACGTTTCTACGGAAACGACAATATTTTCTTTTGGGAGGCGAGTATCCCCTTTCCGATGCACTATTCCATCTTTACTGCATCTCTCGCCCCTCACACTGACGAATTAACACGGAAGTGGTGTCGCTATAATACACTATTGGTTTTATGACTTCTCCTTCTAAATCGAGTAACGTTTCTATGGAAACAGTATGAGTTTTTTTTGGGAGGAGAGTATCTCCGTTCCGATTCACTATTCCTTCTTTACTGCATCCCTCGCTCCCTCCCATTGACGAATTAACACTGAAATTGAGTCGCTATGGAATACTATATGACCTATAACTTCTCCTTCTAAATCGAGGAACGTTTCTACGGAAACGACAATATTTTCTTTTGGGAGGTGAGTATCCCCTTTCCGACGCACTATTCAATCTTTACTGCATCCCTCGCCCCTCACACTGACGAATTAACACGAAAGTGGTGTCGCTATGAAATACTATTGGTTCTATGACATCTCCTTCTAAATCGAGTAACGTTTCTATGGAAACGACAAGAGTTTCTTTTGGGAGGAGAGTATCACCGTTCCGATTCACTATTCCTTCTTTACTGCATCCCTCGCACCCTCCCATTGACGAATTAACACTGAAATTGAGTCGCTATGGAATACTATATGATCAATAACTTCTCCTTTTAAATCGAGGAACGTTTCTACGGAAACCACAATATTTTCTTTTGGGAGGCGAGTATCCCCTTTCCGATGCACTATTCCGTCTTTACTGCATCCCTCGCCCCTCACACTGACGAATTAACACGGAAGTGGTGTCGCTATGAAATACTATTGGTTCTATGACATCTCCTTCTAAATCGAGTAACGTTTGTATTCCAACGACAGGATTTTCCTTTGGGAGACGATTATCTCTTCTCTGATGAACTATTCTTTCTCTACTGCATCCCTCGCTCCCTCACTTTGACGAATTAACACTGAAATTGAGCCGCTATGAAATACTATGTGTTCTATAACTTCTCCTTCTAAATCGAGGAACGTTTCTACGGAAACGACAATATTTTCTTTTGGGAGGCGAGTATCCCCTTTCCGATGCACTATTCCATCTTTACTGCATCCCTCGCCCCTCACACTGACGAATTAACACGGAAGTGGTGTCGCTATGAAATACTATTGGTTCTATGATTTCTCCTTCTAAATCGAGTAACGTTTCTATGGAAACGACAAGAGTTTCTTTTGGGAGGAGAGTATCTCCGTTCCGATTCACTATTCCTTCTTTACTGCATTTCTCGCTCCCTCCCATTGACGAATTAACACTGAAATTGAGTCGCTATGGAATACTATGTGTTCTATAACTTCTCCTTCTAAATCGAGGAACGTTTCTACGGAAACGACAATATTTTCTTTTGGGAGGCGAGTATCCCCTTTCCGATGCACTATTCCATCTTCACTGCATCCCTCGCCCCTCACACTGACGAATTAACACGGAAGTGGTGTCGCTATGAAATACTATTGGTTCTATGAGATCTCCTTCTATATCGAGTAACGTTTCTATGGAAACGACAAGAGTTTCTTTTGGGAGGAGAGTATCTCCGTTCCGATTCACTATTCCTTCTTTACTGCATCCCTCGCTCCCTCCCATTGACGAATTAACACTGAAATTGAGTCGCTATAGAATACTATGTGTTCTATAACTTCTCCTTCTAAATCGAGGAACGTTTCTACGGAAACGACAATATTTTCTTTTGGGAGGCGAGTATCCCCTTTCCGATGCACTATTCCATCTTTACTGCATCCCTCGCCCCTCACACTGACGAATTAACACGGAAGTGGAGTCGCTAAGAAATACTATTGGTTCTATGACATCTCCTTCTAAATCGAGTAACGTTTCTATGGAAACGACAAGAGTTTCGTTTGGGAGGAGAGTATCTCCGTTCCGATTCACCATTCCTTCTTTACTGCATCCCTCGCTCCCCCCCATTGACGAATTAACACTGAAATTGAGTCGCTATGGAATACCATGTGTTCTATAACTTCTCCTTCTAAATCGAGTAACGTTTCTATGGAAACGACAAGAGTTTCTTTTGATAGGCGAGTATCCCCTTTCCGATGCACTATTCCAACTTTACTGCATTCCTCGCCCCATCACACTGACGAATTAACATGGAAGTGGTGTCGCAATGAAATACTATTGGTTCTATGACTTCTCCTTCTAAATCGAGTAACTTTTCTATGGACACGACAAGAGTTTCTTTTGGGAGGAGAGTATCTCCGTTCCGATTCACTATTCCTTCTTTACTGCATCCCTCGCTCCCTCCCATTGACGAATTAACACTGAAATTGAGTCGCTATAGAATACTATGTGTTCTATAACTTCTCCTTCTAAATCGAGGAACGTTTCTACGGATACGACAATATTTTCTTTTGCGAGGCGAGTATCCCCTTCTCGATGCACTATTCCTTCTTTACTGCATCCCTCGCTCCATCACATTGACGAATTAACAGAGACATTGCGTAGCTGTGAAATACTATGGGCTCTATGACTTCTCCTTCTAATTCGAGTAACGTTTGTATTCCAACGACAGGATTTTCATTTGGGAGGCGATTATCTCTTCTCTGATGAACTATTCTTTCTCTACTGCATCCCTCGCTCCCTCACTTTGACGAATTAACACTGAAATTGAGTCGCTATGGAATACCATGTGTTCTATAACTTCTCCTTCTAAATCGAGGAACGTTTCTACGGAAACGACAATATTTTCTTTTGGGAGGCGAGTAGCCCCTTTCCGATGCACTATTCCATCTTTACTGCATCCCTCGCCCCTCACACTGACGAATTAACACCTAAGTGGTGTCGCTATGAAATACTATTGGTTCTATGACTTCAGTTTCTAAATCGAGTAACGTTTCTATGGAAACGACAAGAGTTTCTTTTGGGCGGAGAGTATCTCCGTTCCGATTCACTATTCCTTCTTTACTGCATCCCTCGCTCCCTCCCATTGACGAATTAACACTGAAATTGAGTCGCTATGGAATACTATGTGTTCTATAACTTCTCCTTCTAAATCGAGGAACGTTTCTACGGAAACGACAATATTTTCTTTTGGGAGGTGAGTATCCCCTTTCCGACGCACTATTCCATCTTTACTGCATCCCTCGCCCCTCACACTGACGAATTAACACGAAAGTGGTGTCGCTATGAAATACTATTGGTTCTATGACATCTCCTTCTAAATCGAGTAACGTTTCTATGGAAACGACAAGAGTTTCTTTTGGGAGGAGAGTACCACCGTTCCGATTCACTATTCCTTCTTTACTGCATCCCTCGCACCCTCCCATTGACGAATTAACACTGAAATTGAGTCGCTATGGAATACATTATGATCTATAACTTCTCCTTCTAAATCGAGGAACGTTTCTACGGAAACCACAATATTTTCTTTTGGGAGGCGAGTATCCCCTTTCCGATGCACTATTCCGTCTTTACTGCATCCCTCGCCCCTCACACTGACGAATTAACACGGAAGTGGTGTCGCTATGAAATACTATTGGTTCAATGACATCTCCTTCTAAATCGAGTAACGTTTCTATGGAAACGACAAAAGTTTCTTTTGGGAGGAGTGTATCTCCGTTCCGATTTACTATTCCTTCTTTACTGCATCCCTCGCTCCCTCCCATTGACGAATTAACACTGAAATTGAGTCGCTATGGAATGCTATGTGTTCTATAACTTCTCCTTCTAAATCGAGGAACGTTTCTACGGAAACGACAATATTTTCTTTTGGGAGGCGAGTATCCCCTTTCCGATGCATTATTCCATCTTTACTGCATCCCTCGCCCCTCACACTGACGAATTAACACGGAACTGGTGTCGCTATGAAATACTATTGGTTCTATGACTTCTCCTTCTAAATCGAGTAACGTTTCTATGGAAACGACAAGAGCTTCTTTTGGGAGGAGAGTATCTCCGTTCCGATTCACTATTCCTTCTTTACTGCATCCCTCGCTCCCTCCCATTGACGAATTAACATTGAAATTGAGTCGCTATGGAATACTATGTGTTCTATAACTTCTCCTTCTAAATCGAGGAACGTTTCTACGGAAATGACAATATTTTCTTTTCTGAGGCGAATATCCCCTTCCCGATGCACTATTCCATCTTTACTGCATCTCTCGCCCCTCACACTGACGAATTAAAACGGAAGTGGTGTCGCTATAATATACTATTGGTTTTATGACTGCTCCTTCTAAATCGAGTAACGTTTCTATGGAAACGGCATGAGTTTTTTTTGGGAGGAGAGTATCTCCGTTCCGATTCACTATTCCTTCTTTACTGCATTCCTCGCTCCCTCCCATTGACGAATTAACACTGAAATTGAGTCGCTATGGAATACTATGTGTTCTATAAATTCTCCTTCTAAATCGAGGAACGTTTCTACGGAAACGACAATATTTTCTTTTGGGAGGCGAGTATCCCCTTTCCGATGCACTATTCCATCTTTACTGCATCTCTCGCCCCTCACACTGACGAATTAACACGGAAGTGGTGTCGCTATAATACACTATTGGTTTTATGACTTCTCCTTCTAAATCGAGTAACGTTTCTATGGAAACAGTATGAGTTTTTTTTGGGAGGAGAGTATCTCCGTTCCGATTCACTATTCCTTCTTTACTGCATCCCTCGCTCCCTCCCATTGACGAATTAACACTGAAATTGAGTCGCTATGGAATACTATATGATCTATAACTTCTCCTTCTAAATCGAGGAACGTTTCTACGGAAACGACAATATTTTCTTTTGGGAGGTGAGTATCCCCTTTCCGACGCACTATTCAATCTTTACTGCATCCCTCGCCCCTCACACTGACGAATTAACACGAAAGTGGTGTCGCTATGAAATACTATTGGTTCTATGACATCTCCTTCTAAATCGAGTAACGTTTCTATGGAAACGACAAGAGTTTCTTTTGGGAGGAGAGTATCACCGTTCCGATTCACTATTCCTTCTTTACTGCATCCCTCGCACCCTCCCATTGACGAATTAACACTGAAATTGAGTCGCTATGGAATACTATATGATCAATAACTTCTCCTTTTAAATCGAGGAACGTTTCTACGGAAACCACAATATTTTCTTTTGGGAGGCGAGTATCCCCTTTCCGATGCACTATTCCGTCTTTACTGCATCCCTCGCCCCTCACACTGACGAATTAACACGGAAGTGGTGTCGCTATGAAATACTATTGGTTCTATGACATCTCCTTCTAAATCGAGTAACGTTTGTATTCCAACGACAGGATTTTCCTTTGGGAGACGATTATCTCTTCTCTGATGAACTATTCTTTCTCTACTGCATCCCTCGCTCCCTCACTTTGACGAATTAACACTGAAATTGAGCCGCTATGAAATACTATGTGTTCTATAACTTCTCCTTCTAAATCGAGGAACGTTTCTACGGAAACGACAATATTTTCTTTTGGGAGGCGAGTATCCCCTTTCCGATGCACTATTCCATCTTTACTGCATCCCTCGCCCCTCACACTGACGAATTAACACGGAAGTGGTGTCGCTATGAAATACTATTGGTTCTATGATTTCTCCTTCTAAATCGAGTAACGTTTCTATGTAAACGACAAGAGTTTCTTTTGGGAGGAGAGTATCTCCGTTCCGATTCACTATTCCTTCTTTACTGCATTTCTCGCTCCCTCCCATTGACGAATTAACACTGAAATTGAGTCGCTATGGAATACTATGTGTTCTATAACTTCTCCTTCTAAGTCGAGGAACGTTTCTACGGAAACGACAATATTTTCTTTTGGGAGGCGAGTATCCCCTTTCCGATGCACTATTCCATCTTCACTGCATCCCTCGCCCCTCACACTGACGAATTAACACGGAAGTGGTGTCGCTATGAAATACTATTGGTTCTATGAGATCTCCTTCTATATCGAGTAACGTTTCTATGGAAACGACAAGAGTTTCTTTTGGGAGGAGAGTATCTCCGTTCCGATTCACTATTCCTTCTTTACTGCATCCCTCGCTCCCTCCCATTGACGAATTAACACTGAAATTGAGTCGCTATAGAATACTATGTGTTCTATAACTTCTCCTTCTAAATCGAGGAACGTTTCTACGGAAACGACAATATTTTCTTTTGGGAGGCGAGTATCCCCTTTCCGATGCACTATTCCATCTTTACTGCATCCCTCGCCCCTCACACTGACGAATTAACACGGAAGTGGAGTCGCTAAGAAATACTATTGGTTCTATGACATCTCCTTCTAAATCGAGTAACGTTTCTATGGAAACGACAAGAGTTTCGTTTGGGAGGAGAGTATCTCCGTTCCGATTCACCATTCCTTCTTTACTGCATCCCTCGCTCCCCCCCATTGACGAATTAACACTGAAATTGAGTCGCTATGGAATACCATGTGTTCTATAACTTCTCCTTCTAAATCGAGTAACGTTTCTATGGAAACGACAAGAGTTTCTTTTGATAGGCGAGTATCCCCTTTCCGATGCACTATTCCAACTTTACTGCATTCCTCGCCCCATCACACTGACGAATTAACATGGAAGTGGTGTCGCAATGAAATACTATTGGTTCTATGACTTCTCCTTCTAAATCGAGTAACTTTTCTATGGACACGACAAGAGTTTCTTTTGGGAGGAGAGTATCTCCGTTCCGATTCACTATTCCTTCTTTACTGCATCCCTCGCTCCCTCCCATTGACGAATTAACACTGAAATTGAGTCGCTATAGAATACTATGTGTTCTATAACTTCTCCTTCTAAATCGAGGAACGTTTCTACGGATACGACAATATTTTCTTTTGCGAGGCGAGTATCCCCTTCTCGATGCACTATTCCTTCTTTACTGCATCCCTCGCTCCATCACATTGACGAATTAACAGAGACATTGCGTAGCTGTGAAATACTATGGGCTCTATGACTTCTCCTTCTAATTCGAGTAACGTTTGTATTCCAACGACAGGATTTTCATTTGGGAGGCGATTATCTCTTCTCTGATGAACTATTCTTTCTCTACTGCATCCCTCGCTCCCTCACTTTGACGAATTAACACTGAAATTGAGTCGCTATGGAATACCATGTGTTCTATAACTTCTCCTTCTAAATCGAGGAACGTTTCTACGGAAACGACAATATTTTCTTTTGGGAGGCGAGTATCCCCTCTCCGATGCACTATTCCATCTTTACTGCATCCCTCGCCCCTCACACTGACGAATTAACACGGAAGTGGTGTCGCTATGAAATACTATTGGTCCTAAGACTTCTCCTTCTAAATCGAGTAACGTTTCTATGGAAACGACAAGAGTTTCGTTTGGGAGGAGAGTATCTCCGTTCCGATTCACCATTCCTTCTTTACTGCATCCCTCGCTCCCCCCCATTGACGAATTAACACTGAAATTGAGTCGCTATGGAATACCATGTGTTCTATAACTTCTCCTTCTAAATCGAGTAACGTTTCTATGGAAACGACAAGAGTTTCTTTTGATAGGCGAGTATCCCCTTTCCGATGCACTATTCCAACTTTACTGCATTCCTCGCCCCATCACACTGACGAATTAACATGGAAGTGGTGTCGCAATGAAATACTATTGGTTCTATGACTTCTCCTTCTAAATCGAGTAACTTTTCTATGGACACGACAAGAGTTTCTTTTGGGAGGAGAGTATCTCCGATCCGATTCACTATTCCTTCTTTACTGCATCCCTCGCTCCCTCCCATTGACGAATTGACACTGAAATTGAGTCACTATGGAATACTATGTGTTCTATAACTTCTCCTTCTAAATCGAGGAACGTTTCTACGGAAACGACAATATTTTCTTTTGGGAGGCGAGTATCCCCTTTCCGATGCACTATTCCATCTTTACTGCAGCCCTCGCCCCTCACACTGACGAATTAACACGGAAGTGGTGCCGCTATGAAATACTATTGGTTCTATGACATCTCCTTCTAAATCGAGTAACGTTTCTATGGAAACGACAGTAGTTTTTTTTGGGAGGAGAGTATCTCCGTTCCGATTCACTATTCCTTCTTTACTGCATCCCTCGCTCCCTCTCATTGACGAATTACCACTGAAATTGAGTCGCTATAGAATACTATGTGTTCTATAACTTCTCCTTCTAAATCGAGGAACGTTTCTACGGAAACGACAATATTTTCTTTTGGGAGGCGAGTATCCCCTTTCCGATGCACTATTCCATCTTTACTGCATCCCTCGCCCCTCACACTGACAAATTAACACGGAAGTGGTGTCGCTATGAAATACTATTGGTTCTATGACTTCTCCTTCTAAATCGAGTAACGTTTCTATGGAAACGACAAGAGTTTCTTTTGGGAGGAGAGTATCTCCGTTCCGATTCACTATTCCTTCTTTACTGCATCCCTCGCTCCCTCCCATTGACGAATTAACACTGAAATTGGGTTGCTATGGAATACTATGGGTTCTATAACTTCTCCTTCTAAATCGAGGAACGTTTCTACGGAAACGACAATATTTTCTTTTGGGAGGCGAGTATCCCCTTCTCGATGCACTATTCCTTCTTTACTGCATCCCTCGCTCCCTCACATTGACGAATTAACAGAGACATTGCGTAGCTGTGAAATACTATGGGCTCTATGACTTCTCCTTCTAATTCGAGTAACGTTTGTATTCCAACGACAGGATTTTCCTTTGGGAGGCGATTATCTCTTCTCTGATGAACTATTCTTTCTCTACTGTATCCCTCGCTCCCTCACTTTGACGAATTAACACTGAAATTGAGTCGCTATGAAATACTATGTGTTCTATAACTTCTCCTTCTAAATCGAGGAACGTTTCTACGGAAACGACATTATTTTTTTTTGGGAGGCGAGTATCCCCTTTCCGATGCACTATTCCATCTTTACTGCATCCCTCGCCCCTCACACTGACGAATTAACACGGAAGTGGTGTCGCTATGAAATACTATTGGTTCTATGATTTCTCCTTCTAAATCGAGTAACGTTTCTATGGAAACGACAAGAGTTTCTTTTGGGAGGAGAGTATCTCCGTTCCGATTCACTATTCCTTCTCTACTGCATTTCTCGCTCCCTCCCATTGACGAATTAACACTGAAATTGAGTCGCTATGGAATACTATGTGTTCTATAACTTCTCCTTCTAAATCGAGGAACGTTTCTACGGAAACGACAATATTTTCTTTTGGGAGGCGAGTATCCCCTTTCCGATGCACTATTCCATCTTCACAGCATCCCTCGCCCCTCACACTGACGAATTAACACTGAAGTGGTGTCGCTATGAAATACTATTGGTTCTATGACATCTCCTTCTAAATCGAGTAACGTTTCTATGGAAACGACAAGAGTTTCTTTTGGGAGGAGAGTATCTCCGTTCCGATTCACTATTCCTTCTTTACTGCATCCCTCGCTCCCTCCCATTGACGAATTAACACTGAAATTGAGTCGCTATAGAATACTATGTGTTCTATAACTTCTCCTTCTAAATAGAGGAACGTTTCTACGGAAACGACAATATTTTCTTTTGGGAGGCGAGTATCCCCTTTCCGATGCACTATTCCATCTTTACTGCATCCCTCGCCCCTCACACTGACGAATTAACACGGAAGTGGAGTCGCTATGAAATACTATTGGTTCTATGACATCTCCTTCTAAATCGAGTAACGTTTCTATGGAAACGACAAGAGTTTCGTTTGGGAGGAGAGTATCTCCGTTCCGATTCACCATTCCTTCTTTACTGCATCCCTTGCTCCCCCCCATTGACGAATTAACACTGAAATTGAGTCGCTATGGAATACCATGTGTTCTATAACTACTCATTCTAATTCGAGTAACGTTTCTATGGAAATGACAAGAGTTTCTTTTGATAGGCGAGTATCCCCTTTCCGATGCACTATTCCAACTTTACTGCATTCCTCGCCCCATCACACTGACGAATTAACATGGAAGTGGTGTCGCAATGAAATACTATTGGTTCTATGACTTCTCCTTCTAAATCGAGTAACTTTTCTATGGAAACGACAAGAGTTTCTTTTGGGAGGAGAGTATCGCCGTTCCGATTCACTATTCCTTCTTTACTGCATCCCTCGCTCCCTCTCATTGACGAATTAACACTGAAATTGAGTCGCTATGGAATACTATGTGTTCTATAACTTCTCCTTCTAAATCGAGGAACGTTTCTACGGAAACGACAATTTTTTCTTTTGGGAGGCGAGTATCCCCTTTCCGATGCACTATTCCATCTTTACTGCATCCCTCGCCCCTCACACTGACGAATTAACACGGAAGTGGTGTCGCTATGAAATACTATTGGTTCTATGACTTCTCCTTCTAAATCGAGTAACGTTTCTATGGAAACGACAAGAGTTTCTTTTGGGAGGAGAGTATCTCCGTTCCGATTCACTATTCCTTCTTTACTGCATCCCTCGCTCCCTCTCATTGACGAATTAACACTGAAATTGAGTCGCTATGGAATACTATGTGTTCTATAACTTCTCCTTCTAAATCGAGGAACGTTTCTACGGAAACGACAATATTTTCTTTTGGGAGGCGAGTATCCCCTTTCCGATGCACTATTCCATCTTTACTGCACCCCTCGCCCCTCACACTGACGAATTAACACGGAAGTGGTGCCGCTATGAAATACTATTGGTTCTATGACATCTCCTTCTAAATCGAGTAACGTTTCTATGGAAACGACAAGAGTTTCTTTTGGGAGGAGAGTATCTCCGTTCCGATTCACTATTCCTTCTTTACTGCATCCCTCGCTCCCTCTCATTGACGAATTAACACTGAAATTGAGTCGCTATGGAATACTATGTGTTCTATAACTTCTCCTTCTAAATCGAGGAACGTTTCTACGGAAACGACAATATTTTCTTTTGGGAGGCGAGTATCCCCTTTCCGATGCACTATTCCATCTTTACTGCATCCCTCGCCCCTCACACTGACGAATTAACACGGAAGTGGTGTCGCTATGAAATACTATTGGTTCTATGACTTCTCCTTCTAAATCGAGTAACGTTTCTATGGAAACGACAAGAGTTTCTTTTGGGAGGAGAGTATCTCCGCTCCGATTCACTATTCCTTCTTTACTGCATCCCTCGCTCCCTCCCATTGACGAATTAACACTGAAATTGGGTTGCTATGGAATACTATGGGTTCTATAACTTCTCCTTCTAAATCGAGGAACGTTTCTACGGAAACGACAATATTTTCTTTTGGGAGGCGAGTATCCCCTTCTCGATGCACTATTCCTTCTTTACTGCATCCCTCGCTCCCTCACATTGACGAATTAACAGAGACATTGCGTAGCTGTGAAATACTATGGGCTCTATGACTTCTCCTTCTAATTCGAGTAACGTTTGTATTCCAACGACAGGATTTTCCTTTGGGAGGCGATTATCTCTTCTCTGATGAACTATTCTTTCTCTACTGCATCCCTCGCTCCCTCACTTTGACGAATTAACACTGAAATTGAGTCGCTATGAAATACTATGTGTTCTATAACTTCTCCTTCTAAATCGAGGAACGTTTCTACGGAAACGACAATATTTTTTTTTGAGAGGCGAGTAACCCCTTTCCGATGCACTATTCCATCTTTACTGCATCCCTCGCCCCTCACACTGACGAATTAACACGGAAGTGGTGTCGCTATGAAATACTATTGGTTCTATGATTTCTCCTTCTAAATCGAGTAACGTTTCTATGGAAACGACAAGAGTTTCTTTTGGGAGGAGAGTATCTCCGTTCCGATTCACTATTCCTTCTTTACTGCATTTCTCGCTCCCTCCCATTGACGAATTAACACTGAAATTGAGTCGCTATGGAATACTATGTGTTCTATAACTTCTCCTTCTAAATCGAGGAACGTTTCTACGGAAACGACAATATTTTCTTTTGGGAGGCGAGTATCCCCTTTCCGATGCACTATTCCATCTTCACTGCATCCCTCGCCCCTCACACTGACGAATTAACACGGAAGTGGTGTCGCTATGAAATACTATTGGTTCTACG
Organism: Schistocerca piceifrons; assembly: GCF_021461385.2. Taxonomy (NCBI): domain Eukaryota; kingdom Metazoa; phylum Arthropoda; class Insecta; order Orthoptera; family Acrididae; genus Schistocerca; species Schistocerca piceifrons. The sequence continues at coordinate 95,720 of NW_025728216.1, read as the reverse complement.
ACATCTCCTTCTAAATCGAGTAACGTTTCTATGGAAACGACAAGAGTTTCTTTTGGGAGGAGAGTATCTCCGTTCCGATTCACTATTCCTTCTTTACTGCATCCCTCGCTCCCTCCCATTGACGAATTAACACTGAAATTGAGTCGCTATAGAATACTATGTGTTCTATAACTTCTCCTTCTAAATCGAGGAACGTTTCTACGGAAACGACAATATTTTCTTTTGGGAGGCGAGTATCCCCTTTCCGATGCACTATTCCATCTTTACTGCATCCCTCGCCCCTCACACTGACGAATTAACACGGAAGTGGAGTCGCTATGAAATACTATTGGTTCTATGACATCTCCTTCTAAATCTAGTAACTTTCCTATGGAAACGACAAGAGTTTCGTTTGGGAGGAGAGTATCTCCGTTCCGATTCACCATTCCCTCTTTACTGCATCCCTTGCTCCCCCCCATTGACGAATTAACACTGAAATTGAGTCGCTATGGAATACCATGTGTTCTATAACTTCTCCTTCTAATTCGAGTAACGTTTCTATGGAAACGACAAGAGTTTCTTTTGATAGGCGAGTATCCCATTTCCGATGCACTATTCCAACTTTACTGCATTCCTCGCCCCATCACACTGACGAATTAACATGGAAGTGGTGTCGCAATGAAATACTATTGGTTCTATGACATCTCCTTCTAAATCGAGTAACGTTTCTATGGAAACGACAAGAGTTTCTTTTGGGAGGAGAGTATCTCCGTTCCGATTCACTATTCCTTCTTTACTGCATCCCTCGCTCCCTCTCATTGACGAATTAACACTGAAATTGAGTCGCTATGGAATACTATGTGTTCTATAACTTCTCCTTCTAAATCGAGGAACGTTTCTACGGAAACGACAATATTTTCTTTTGGGAGGCGAGTATCCCCTTTCCGATGCACTATTCCATCTTTACTGCATCCCTCGCCCCTCACACTGACGAATTAACACGGAAGTGGTGTCGCTATGAAATACTATTGGTTCTATGACTTCTCCTTCTAAATCGAGTAACGTTTCTATGGAAACGACAAGAGTTTCTTTTGGGAGGAGAGTATCTCCGCTCCGATTCACTATTCCTTCTTTACTGCATCCCTCGCTCCCTCCCATTGACGAATTAACACTGAAATTGGGTTGCTATGGAATACTATGGGTTCTATAACTTCTCCTTCTAAATCGAGGAACGTTTCTACGGAAACGACAATATTTTCTTTTGGGAGGCGAGTATCCCCTTCTCGATGCACTATTCCTTCTTTACTGCATCCCTCGCTCCCTCACATTGACGAATTAACAGAGACATTGCGTAGCTGTGAAATACTATGGGCTCTATGACTTCTCCTTCTAATTCGAGTATCGTTTGTATTCCAACGACAGGATTTTCCTTTGGGAGGCGATTATCTCTTCTCTGATGAACTATTCTTTCTCTACTGCATCCCTCGCTCCCTCACTTTGACGAATTAACACTGAAATTGAGTCGCTATGAAATACTATGTGTTCTATAACTTCTCCTTCTAAATCGAGGAACGTTTCTACGGAAACGACAATATTTTTTTTTGAGAGGCGAGTAACCCCTTTCCGATGCACTATTCCATCTTTACTGCATCCCTCGCCCCTCACACTGACGAATTAACACGGAAGTGGTGTCGCTATGAAATACTATTGGTTCTATGATTTCTCCTTCTAAATCGAGTAACGTTTCTATGGAAACGACAAGAGTTTCTTTTGGGAGGAGAGTATCTCCGTTCCGATTCACTATTCCTTCTTTACTGCATTTCTCGCTCCCTCCCATTGACGAATTAACACTGAAATTGAGTCGCTATGGAATACTATGTGTTCTATAACTTCTCCTTCTAAATCGAGGAACGTTTCTACGGAAGCGACAATATTTTCTTTTGGGAGGCGAGTATCCCCTTTCCGATGCACTATTCCATCTTCACTGCATCCCTCGCCCCTCACACTGACGAATTAACACGGAAGTGGTGTCGCTATGAAATACTATTGGTTCTACGACATCTCCTTCTAAATCGAGTAACGTTTCTATGGAAACGACAAGAGTTTCTTTTGGGAGGAGAGTATCTCCGTTCCGATTCACTATTCCTTCTTTACTGCATCCCTCGCTCCCTCCCATTGACGAATTAACACTGAAATTGAGTCGCTATAGAATACTATGTGTTCTATAACTTCTCCTTCTAAATCGAGGAACGTTTCTACGGAAACGACAATATTTTCTTTTGGGAGGCGAGTATCCCCTTTCCGATGCACTATTCCATCTTTACTGCATCCCTCGCCCCTCACACTGACGAATTAACACGGAAGTGGAGTCGCTATGAAATACTATTGGTTCTATGACATCTCCTTCTAAATCTAGTAACGTTTCTATGGAAACGACAAGAGTTTCGTTTGGGAGGAGAGTATCTCCGTTCCGATTCACCATTCCCTCTTTACTGCATCCCTTGCTCCCCCCCATTGACGAATTAACACTGAAATTGAGTCGCTATGGAATACCATGTGTTCTATAACTTCTCCTTCTAATTCGAGTAACGTTTCTATGGAAACGACAAGAGTTTCTTTTGATAGGCGAGTATCCCATTTCCGATGCACTATTCCAACTTTACTGCATTCCTCGCCCCATCACACTGACGAATTAACATGGAAGTGGTGTCGCAATGAAATACTATTGGTTCTATGACTTCTCCTTCTAAATCGAGTAACTTTTCTATGGAAACGACAAGAGTTTCTTTTGGGAGGAGAGTATCTCCGTTCCGATTCACTATTCCTTCTTTACTGCATCCCTCGCTCCCTCCCATTGACGAATTGACACTGAAATTGAGTCGCTATGGAATACTATGTGTTCTATAACTTCTCCTTCTAAATCGAGGAACGTTTCTACGGAAACGACAATATTTTCTTTTGGGAGGCGAGTATCCCCTTTCCGATGCACTATTCCATCTTTACTGCACCCCTCGCCCCTCACACTGACGAATTAACACGCAAGTGGTGCCGCTATGAAATACTATTGGTTCTATGACATCTCCTTCTAAATCGAGTAACGTTTCTATGGAAACGACAAGAGTTTCTTTTGGGAGGAGGGTATCTCCGTTCCGATTCACTATTTCTTCATTACTGCATCCCTCGCTCCCTCTCATTGACGAATTAACACTGAAATTGAGTCGCTATGCAATACTATGTGTTCTATAACTTCTCCTTCTAAATCGAGGAACGTTTCTACGGAAACGACATTATTTTCTTTTGGGAGGCGAGTATCCCCTTTCCGATGCACTATTCCATCTTTACTGCATCCCTCGCTCCCTCCCATTGACGAATTAACACTGAAATTGAGTCGCTATAGAATACAATGTGTTCTATAACTTCTCCTTCTAAATCGAGGAACGTTTCTACGGAAACGACAATATTTTCTTTTGGGAGGCGAGTATCCCCTTTCCGATGCACTATTCCATCTTTACTGCATCCCTCGCCCCTCACACTGACGAATTAACATGGAAGTGGTGTCGCTATGAAATACTATTGGTTCTATGACATCCCCTTCTAAATCGAGTAACGTTTCTATGGAAACGACAAGAGTTTCTTTTGGGAGGAGAGTATCTCCGTTCCGATTCACTATTCCTTCTTTACTGCATCCCTCGCTCCCTCCCATTGACGAATTGACACTGAAATTGAGTCGCTATGGAATACTATGTGTTCTATAACTTCTCCTTCTAAATCGAGGAACGTTTCTACGGAAACGACAGTATTTTCTTTGGGAGGCGAGTATCCCCTTTCCGATGCACTATTCCATCTTTACTGCATCCCTCGCTCCCTCCCATTGACGAATTAACACTGAAATTGAGTCGCTATGGAATACTATGTGATCTATAACTTCTCCTTCTAAATCGATGAACGTTTCTACGGAAACGACAGTATTTTCTTTTGGGAGGCTAGTATCCCCTTTCCGATGCACTATTCCATCTTTAGTGCATCCCTCGCCCCTCACACTGACGGAATTAACACGGAAGTGGTGTCGCTATGAAATACTATTGGTTCTATGACTTCTCCTTCTAAATCGAGTGTGATTTCCCTAAATCACTCCAGGCAAATGCCGGGATGGTTCCTTTGAAAGGGCACGGCCGACTTCCTTCCCCGTCCTTCTCTAATCCGATGAGACCGATGACCTCGCTGTTTGGTCTCTTCCCCCAAACAATCCAATCCAATTCTAAATCGATTAACGTTTCTATGGAAACGACAAGAGTTTCTTTTGGGAGGAGAGTATCTCCGTTCTGATTCACTATTCCATCTTTACTGCATCCCTCGCTCCCTCCCATTGACTAATTAACACTGAAATTGAGTCGCTATGGAATACTATGTGTTCTATAACTTCTCCTTCTAAATCGAGGAACGTTTCTACGGAAACGACAATATTTTCTTTTGGGAGGCGAGGATCCCCTTTCCGATGCACTATTCCATCTTTACTGCATCCCTCGCCCCTCACACTGACGAATTAACACCTAAGTGGTGTCGCTATGAAATACTATTGGTTCTATGACTTCTCCTTGTAAATCGAGTAACGTTTCTATGGAAACGACAAGAGTTTCTTTTGGGCGGAGAGTATCTCCGTTCCGTTTCACTATTCCTTCTTTTCTGCATCCCTCGCTCCCTCCCATTGACGAATTAACACTGAAATTGAGTCGTTATGGAATACTATGTGTTCTATAACTTCTCCTTCTAAATCGAGGAACGTTTCTACGGAAACGACAATATTTTCTTTTGGGAGGCGAGTATCCCCTTTCCGATGCACTATTCCATCTTTACTGCATCCCTCGCCCCTCACACTGACGAATTAACACGGAAGTGGTGTCGCTATGAAATACTATTGGTTCTATGACTTCTCCTTCTAAATCGAGTAACGTTTCTATGGAAACGACAAGAGTTTCTTTTGGGAGGAGAGTATCTCCGTTCCGATTCACTATTCCTTCTTTACTGCATCCCTCGCTCCCTCCCATTGACGAATTAAGACTGAAATTGGGTTGCTATGGAATACTATGGGTTCTATAACTTCTCCTTCTAAATCGAGGAACGTTTCTACGGAAACGACAATATTTTCTTTTGGGAGGCGAGTATCCCCTTCTCGATGCACTATTCCTTCTTTACTGCATCCCTCGCTCCCTCACATTGACGAATTAACAGAGACATTGCGTAGCTGTGAAATGCTATGGGCTCTATGACTTCTCCTTCTAATTCGAGTAACGTTTGTATTCCAACGACAGCATTTTCCTTTGGGAGGCGATTATCTCTTCTCTGATGAACTATTCTTTCTCTACTGCATCCCTCGCTCCCTCACTTTGAGGAATTAACACTGAAATTGAGTCGCTATGAAATACTATGTGTTCTATAACTTCTCCTTCTAAATCGAGGAACGTTTCTACGGAAACGACAATATTTTCTTTTGGGAATCGAGTATCCCCTTTCCGATGCACTATTCCATCTTCACTGCATCCCTCGCCCCTCACACTGACGAATTAACACGGAAGTGGTGTCGCTATGAAATACAATTGGTTCTACGACATCTCCTTCTAAATCGAGTAACGTTTCTATGGAAACGACAAGAGTTTCTTTTGGGAGGAGAGTATCTCCGTTCCGATTCACTATTCCTTCTTTACTGCATCCCTCGCTCCCTCCCATTGACGAATTAACACTGAAATTGAGTCGCTATAGAATACTATGTGTTCTATAACCTCTCCTTCTAAATCGAGGAACGTTTCTACGGAAACGACAATATTTTCTTTTGGGAGGCGAGTATCCCCTTTCCGATGCACTATTCCATCTTTACTGCATCCCTCGCCCCTCACACTGACGAATTAACACGGAACTGGAGTCGCTATGAAATACTATTGGTTCTATGACATCTCCTTCTAAATCGAGTAACGTTTCTATGGAAACGACAAGAGTTTCGTTTGGGAGGAGAGTATCTCCGTTCCGATTCACCATTCCCTCTTTACTGCATCCCTTGCTCCCCCCCATTGACGAATTAACACTGAAATTGAGTCGCTATGGAATACCATGTGTTCTATAACTTCTCCTTCCAATTCGAGTAACGTTTCTATGGAAACGACAAGAGTTTCTTTTGATAGGCGAGTATCCCCTTTCCGATGCACTATTCCAACTTTACTGCATTCCTCGCCCCATCACACTGACGAATTAACATGGAAGTGGTGTCGCAGTGAAATACTATTGGTTCTATGACTTCTCCTTCTAAATCGAGTAACTTTTCTATGGAAACGACAAGAGTTTCTTTTGGGAGGAGAGTATCTCCGTTCCGATTCACTATTCCTTCTTTACTGCATCCCTCGCTCCCTCCCATTGACGAATTGACACTGAAATTGAGTCGCTATGGAATACTATGTGTTCTATAACTTCTCCTTCTAAATCGAGGAACGTTTCTACGGAAACGACAATATTTTCTTTTGGGAGGCGAGTATCCCCTTTCCGATGCACTATTCCATCTTTACTGCACCCCTCGCCCCTCACACTGACGAATTAACACGCAAGTGGTGCCGCTATGAAATACTATTGGTTCTATGACATCTCCTTCTAAATCGAGTAACGTTTCTATGGAAACGACAAGAGTTTCTTTTGGGAGGAGGGTATCTACGTTCCGATTCACTATTCCTTCATTACTGCATCCCTCGCTCCCTCTCATTGACGAATTAACACTGAAATTGAGTCGCTATGCAATACTATGTGTTCTATAACTTCTCCTTCTAAATCGAGGAACGTTTCTACGGAAACGACATTATTTTCTTTTGGGAGGCGAGTATCCCCTTTCCGATGCACTATTCCATCTTTACTGCATCCCTCGCTCCCTCCCATTGACGAATTAACACTGAAATTGAGTCGCTATAGAATACAATGTGTTCTATAACTTCTCCTTCTAAATCGAGGAACGTTTCTACGGAAACGACAATATTTTCTTTTGGGAGGCGAGTATCCCCTTTCCGATGCACTATTCCATCTTTACTGCATCCCTCGCCCCTCACACTGACGAATTAACATGGAAGTGGTGTCGCTATGAAATACTATTGGTTCTATGACATCCCCTTCTAAATCGAGTAACGTTTCTATGGAAACGACAAGAGTTTCTTTTGATAGGCGAGTATCCCCTTTCCGATGCACTATTCCAACTTTACTGCATTCCACGCCCCATCACACTGACAAATTAACATGGAAGTGGTGTCGCAATGAAATACTATTGGTTCTATGACTTCTCCTTCTAAATCGAGTAACTTTTCTATGGAAACGACAAGAGTTTCTTTTGGGAGGAGAGTATCTCCGTTCCGATTCACTATTCCTTCCTTGCTGCATCCCTCGCTCCCTCCCATTGACGAATTGACACTGAAATTGAGTCGCTATGGAATACTATGTGTTCTATAACTTCTCCTTCTAAATCGAGGAACGTTTCTACGGAAACGACAATATTTTCTTTTGGGAGGCGAGTATCCCCTTTCCGATGCACTATTCCATCTTTACTGCACAACTCGCCCCTCACACTGACGAATTAACAAGGAAGTGGTGCCGCTATGAAATACTATTGGTTCTATGACATCTCCTTCTAAATCGAGTAACGTTTCTATGGAAACGACAAGAGTTTTTTTTGGGAGGAGAGTATCTCCGTTCCGATTCACTATTCCTTCTTTACTGCATCCCTCGCTCCCTCTCATTGACGAATTAACACTGAAATTGAGTCGCTATGGAATACTATGTGTTCTATAACTTCTCCTTCTAAATCGAGGAACGTTTCTACGGAAACGACAATATTTTCTTTTGGGAGGCGAGTATCCCCTTTCCGATGCACTATTCCATCTTTACTGCATCCCTCGCCCCTCACACTGACGAATTAACACGGAAGTGGTGTCGCTATGAAATACTATTGGTTCTATGACTTCTCCTTCTAAATCGAGTAACGTTTCTATGGAAACGACAAGAGTTTCTTTTGGGAGGAGAGTATCTCCGTTCCGATTCACTATTCCTTCTTTACTGCATCCCTCGCTCCCTCCCATTGACGAATTAACACTGAAATTGGGTTGCTATGGAATACTATGGGTTCTATAACTTCTCCTTCTAAATCGAGGAACGTTTCTACGGAAACGACAATATTTTCTTTTGCGAGGCGAGTATCCCCTTCACGATGCACTATTCCTTCTTTACTGCATCCCTCGCTCCATCACATTGACGAATTAACAGAGACATTGCGTAGCTGTGAAATACTATGGGCTCTATGACTTCTCCTTCTAATTCGAGTAACGTTTGTATTCCAACGACAGGATTTTCCTTTGGGAGGCGATTATCTCTTCTCTGATGAACTATTCTTTCTCTACTGCATCCCCCGCTCCCTCACTTTGACGAATTAACACTGAAATTGAGTCGCTATGAAATACTATGTGTTCTATAACTTCTCCTTCTAAATCGAGGAACGTTTCTACGGAAACGACAATATTTTCATTTGGGAGGCGAGTATCCCCTTTCCGATGCACTATTCCATCTTTACTGCATCCCTCGCCCCTCACACTGACGAATTAACACGGAAGTGGTGTCGCTATGAAATACTATTGGTTCTATGATTTCTCCTTCTAAATCGAGTAACGTTTCTATGGAAACGACAAGAGTTTCTTTTGGGAGGAGAGTATCTCCGTTCCGATTCACTATTCCTTCTTTACTGCATTTCTCGCTCCCTCCCATTGACGAATTAACACTGAAATTGAGTCGCTATGGAATACTATGTGTTCTATAACTTCTCCTTCTAAATCGAGGAACGTTTCTATGGAAACGACAATATTTTCTTTTAGGAGGCGAGTATCCCCTTTCCGATGCACTATTCCATCTTCACTGCATCCCTCGCCCCATCACACTGACGAATTAACATGGAAGTGGTGTCGCAATGAAATACTATTGGTTCTATGACTTCTCCTTCTAAATCGAGTAACTTTTCTATGGAAACGACAAGAGTTTCTTTTGGGAGGAGAGTATCTCCGTTCCGATTCACTATTCCTTCTTTACTGCATCCATCGCTCCCTCCCATTGACGAATTGACACTGAAATTGAGTCGCTATGGAATACTATGTGTTCTATAACTTCTCCTTCTAAATCGAGGAACGTTTCTACGGAAACGACAATATTTTCTTTTGGGAGGCGAGTATCCCCTTTCCGATGCACTATTCCATCTTCACTGCATCCCTCGCCCCATCACACTGACGAATTAACACGGAAGTGGTGCCGCTATGAAATGCTATTGGTTCTATGACATCTCCTTCTAAATCGAGTAACGTTTCTATGGAAACGACAAGAGTTTCTTTTGGGAGGAGAGTATCTCCGTTCCGATTCACTATTCCTTCTTTACTGCATCCCTCGCTCCCTCCCATTGACGAATTAACACTGAAATTGGGTTGCTATGGAATACTATGGGTTCTATAACTTCTCCTTCTAAATCGAGGAACGTTTCTACGGAAACGACAATATTTTCTTTTGCGAGGCGAGTATCCCCTTCTCGATGCACTATTCCTTCTTTACTGCATCCCTCGCTCCATCACATTGACGAATTAACAGAGACATTGCGTAGCTGTGAAATACTATGGGCTCTATGACTTCTCCTTCTAATTCGAGTAACGTTTGTATTCCAACGACAGGATTTTCCTTTGGGAGGCGATTATCTCTTCTCTGATGAACTATTCTTTCTCTACTGCATCCCCCGCTCCCTCACTTTGACGAATTAACACTGAAATTGAGTCGCTATGAAATACTATGTGTTCTATAACTTCTCCTTCTAAATCGAGGAACGTTTCTACGGAAACGACAATATTTTCTTTTGGGAGGCGAGTATCCCCTTTCCGATGCACTATTCCATCTTCACTGCATCCCTCGCCCCATCACACTGACGAATTAACACGGAAGTGGTGCCGCTATGAAATGCTATTGGTTCTATGACATCTCCTTCTAAATCGAGTAACGTTTCTATGGAAACGACAAGAGTTTCTTTTGGTAGGAGAGTATCTCCGTTCCGATTCACTATTCCTTCATTACTGCATCCCTCGCTCCCTCTCATTGACGAATTAACACTGAAATTGAGTCGCTATGCAATACTATGTGTTCTATAACTTCTCCTTCTAAATCGAGGAACGTTTCTACGGAAACGACATTATTTTCTTTTGGGAGGCGAGTATCCCCTTTCCGATGCACTATTCCATCTTTACTGCATCCCTCGCTCCCTCCCATTGACGAATTAACACTGAAATTGCGTCGCTATGGAATACTATGTGATCTATAACTTCTCCTTCTAAATCGAGGAACGTTTCTACGGAAACGACAGTATTTTATTTTGGGAGGCTAGTATCCCCTTTCCGATGCACTATTCCATCTTTACTGCATCCCTCGCCCCTCACACTGACGAATTAACACGGAAGTGGTGTCGCTATGAAATACTATTGGTTCTATGACTTCTCCTTCTAAATCGAGTGTGATTTCCCTAAATCACTCCAGGCAAATGCCGGGATGGTTCCTTTGAAAGGGCACGGCCGACTTCCTTCCCCGTCCTTCTCTAATCCGATGAGACCGATGACCTCGCTGTTTGGTCTCTTCCCCCAAACAATCCAATCCAATTCTAAATCGAGTAACGTTTCTATGGAAACGACAAGAGTTTCTTTTGGGAGGAGAGTATCTCCGTTCTGATTCACTATTCCATCTTTACTGCATCCCTCGCTCCCTCCCATTGACTAATTAACACTGAAATTGAGTCGCTATGGAATACTATGTGTTCTATAACTTCTCCTTCTAAATAGAGGAACGTTTCTACGGAAACGACAATATTTTCTTTTGGGAGGCGAGTATCCCCTTTCCGATGCACTATTCCATCTTTACTGCATCCCTCGCCCCTCACACTGACGAATTAACACCTAAGTGGTGTCGCTATGAAATACTATTGGTTCTATGACTTCTCCTTGTAAATCGAGTAACGTTTCTATGGAAACGACAAGAGTTTCTTTTGGGCGGAGAGTATCTCCGTTCCGTTTCACTATTCCTTCTTTACTGCATCCCTCGCTCCCTCCCATTGACGAATTAACACTGAAATTGAGTCGCTATGGAATACTATGTGTTCTATAACTTCTCCTTCTAAATCGAGGAACGTTTCTACGGAAACGACAATATTTTCTTTTGGGAGGTGAGTATCCCCTTTCCGACGCACTATTCCATCTTTACTGCATCCCTCGCCCCTCACACTGACGAATTAACACGAAAGTGGTGTCGCTATGAAATACTATTGGTTCTATGACATCTCCTTCTAAATCGAGTAACGTTTCTATGGAAACGAAAAGAGTTTCTTTTGGGAGGAGAGTATCACCGTTCCGATTCACTATTCCTTCTTTACTGCATCCCTCGCACCCTCCCATTGACGAATTAACACTGAAATTGAGTCGCTATGGAATACTTAATGATCTATAACTTCTCCTTCTAAATCGAGGAACGTTTCTACGGAAACCACATTATTTTCTTTTGGGAGGCGAGTATCCCCTTTCCGATGCACTATTCCGTCTTTACTGCATCCCTCGCCCCTCACACTGACGAATTAACACGGAAGTGGTGTCGCTATGAAATACTATTGGTTCTATGACATCTCCTTCTAAATCGAGTAACGTTTCTATGGAAACGACAAAAGTTTCTCTTGGGAGGAGTGTATCTCCTTTCCGATTTACTATTCCTTCTTTACTGCATCCCTCGCTCCCTCCCATTGACAAATTAACACTGAAATTGAGTCGCTATGGAATGCTATGTGTTCTATAACTTCTCCTTCTAAATCGAGGAACGTTTCTACGAAACGACAATATTTTCTTTTGGGAGGCGAGTATACCCTTTCCGATGCACTATTCCATCTTTACTGCATCCCTCGCCCCTCACACTGACGAATTAACACGGAAGTGGTGTCGCTATGAAATACTATTGGTTCTATGACATCTCCTTCTAAATCGAGTAACGTTTCTATGGAAACGACAAGAGTTTCTTTTGGGACGAGAGTTTCTCCGTTCCGATTCACTATTCCTTCTTTACTGCATCCCTCGCTCCCTCCCATTGACGAATTAACACTGAAATTGAGTCGCTATGGAATACTATGTGTTCTATAACTTCTCCTTCTAAATCGAGGAACGTTTCTACGGAAACGACAATATTTTCTTTTGGGAGGCGAGTATCCCCATTCCAATGCACTATTCCATCTTTACTGCATCCCTCGCCCCTCACACTGACGAATTAACACGAAAGTGGTGTCGCTATGAAATACTATTGGTTCTATGACATCTCCTTCTAAATCGAGTAACGTTTCTATGGAAACGACAAGAGTTTCTTTTGGGAGGAGAGTATCACCGTTCCGATTCACTATTCCTTCTTTACTGCATCCCTCGCACCCTCCCATTGACGAATTAACACTGAAATTGAGTCGCTATGGAATACTATATGATCTATAACTTCTCCTTCTAAATCGAGGAACGTTTCTACGGAAACCACAATATTTTCTTTTGGGAGGCGAGTATCCCCTTTCCGATGCACTATTCCGTCTTTACTGCATCTCTCGCCCCTCACACTGACGAAGTAACACGGAAGTGGTGTCGCTATGAAATACTATTGGTTCTATGACATCTCCTTCTGAATCGAGTAACGTTTCTATGGAAACGACAAGAGTTTCTTTTGGGAGGAGAGTATCACCGTTCCGATTCACTATTAATTCTTTACTGCATCCCTCGCACCCTCCCATTGACGAATTAACACTGAAATTGAGTCGCTATGGAGTACTATATGATCTATAACTTCTCCTTCTAAATCGAGGAACGTTTCTACGGAAACCACAATATTTTCTTTGGGAGGCGAGTATCCCCTTTCCGATGCACTATTCCGTCTTTACTGCATCCCTCGCCCCTCATACTGACGAATTAACACGGAAGTGGTGTCGCTATGAAATACTATTGGTTCTATGACATCTCCTTCTAAATCGAGTAACGTTTCTATGGAAACGAAAAAAGTTTCTTTTGGGAGGAGTGTATCTCCGTTCCGATTTACTATTCCTTCTTTACTGCATCCCTCGCTCCCTCCCATTGACGAATTAACACTGAAATTGAGTCGCTATGGAATGCTATGTGTTCTATAACTTCTCCTTCTAAATCGAGGAACGTTTCTACGGAAACGACAATATTTTCTTTTGGGAGGCGAGTATCCCCTTTCCGATGCACTATTCCATCTTTACTGCATCGCTCGCCCCTCACACTGACAAATTAACACGGAACTGGTGTCGCTAAGAAATACTATTGGTTCTATGACTTCTCCTTCTAAATCGAGTAACGTTTCTATGGAAACGACAAGAGCTTCTTTTGGGAGGAGAGTATCACCGTTCCGATACACTATTCCTTCTTTACTGCATCGCTCGCACCCTCCCATTGACGAATTAACACTGAAATTGAGTCGCTATGGAATACTATATGATCTATAACTTCTCCTTCTAAATCGAGGAACGTTTCTACGGAAACGACAATATTTTCTTTTGGGAGGCGAGTATCCCCTTTCCGATGCGCTATTCCATCTTTACTGCATCCCTCGCCCCTCACACTGACGAATTAACACGGAAGTGGTGTCGATATGAAATACTATTGGTTCTATGACATCTCCTTCTAAATCGCGTAACGTTTCTATGGAAACGACAAGAGTTTCTTTTGGGAGGAGAGTATCACCGTTCCGATTCACTATTCCTTCTTTACTGCATCCCTCGCACCCTCCCATTGACGAATTAACACTGAAATTTAGTCGCTATGGAATACTATATGATCTATAACTTCTCCTTCTAAATCGAGGAACGTTTCTACGGAAACGACAATATTTTCTTTTGGGAGGCGAGTATCCCCTTTCCGATGCATTATTCCATCTTTACTGCATCTCTCGCCCCCCACACTGACGAATTAACACGGAAGTGGTGTCGCTATAATATACTATTGGTTTTATGACTTCTCCTTCTAAATCGAGTAACGTTTCTATGGAAACGGAATGAGTTTTTTTTGGGAGGAGAGTATCTCCGTTCCGATCCACTATTCCTTCTTTACTGCATCCCTCGCTCCCTCCCATTGACGAATTAACACTGAAATTGAGTCGCTATGGAATACTATATGATCTATAACTTCTCCTTCTAAATCGAGGAACGTTTCTACGGAAACGACAATATTTTCTTTTGGGAGGTGAGTATCCCCTTTCCGACGCACTATTCCATCTTTACTGCATCCCTCGCCCCTCACACTGACGAATTAACACGAAAGTGGTGTCGCAATGAAATACTATTGGTTCTATGACATCTCCTTCTAAATCGAGTAACGTTTCTATGGAAACGACAAGAGTTTCTTTTGGGAGGAGAGTATCACCGTTCCGATTCACTATTCCTTCTTTACTGCATCCCTCGCACCCTCCCATTGACGAATTAACACTGAAATTGAGTCGCTATGGAATACTATATGATCAATAACTTCTCCTTCTAAATCGAGGAACGTTTCTACGGAAACCACAATATTTTCTTTTGGGAGGCGAGTATCCCCTTTCCGATGCACTATTCCGTCTTTACTGCATCCCTCGCCCCTCACACTGACGAATTAACACGGAAGTGGTGTCGCTATGAAATACTATTGGTTCTATGACTTCTCCTTCTAAATCGAGTAACGTTTCTATGGAAACGACAAGAGTTTCTTTTGGGAGGAGAGTATCTCCGTTCCGATTCACTATTCATTCTTTACTGCATCCCTCGCTCCCTCCCATTGACGAATTAACACTGAAATTGAGTCGCTATGGAATACTATGTGTTCTATAACTTCTCCTTCTAAATCGAGGAACGTTTCTACGGAAACGACAATATTTTCTTTTGGGAGGCGAGTATCCCCTTTCCGATGCACTATTCCATCTTTACTGCATCTCTCGCCCCTCACACTGACGAATTAACACGGAAGTGGTGTCGCTATAATATACTATTGGTTTTATGACTTCTCCTTCTAAATCGAGTTACGTTTCTATGGAAACGGCATGAGTTTTTTTTTAAGGAGAGTATCTCCGTTCCGATTCACTATTCCTTCTTTACTGCATCCCTCGCTCCCTCCCATTGACGAATTAACACTGAAATTGAGTCGCTATGGAATACTATGTGTTCTATAACTTCTCCTTCTAAATCGAGGAACGTTTCTACGGAAACGACAATATTTTCTTTTGGGAGGCGAGTATCCCCTTTCCGACGCACTATTCCATCTTTACAACATCCCTCGCCCCTCACACTGACGAATTAACACGGAAGTGGTGTCGCTATGAAATACTATTGGTTCTATGACTTCTCCTTCTAAATCGAGTAACGTTTCTATGGAAACGACAAGAGTTTCTTTTGGGAGGAGAGTATCTCCGTTCCGATTCACTATTCCTTCTTCACTGCATCCCTCGCTCCCTCCCATTGACGAATTAACACTGAAATTGGGTTGCTATGGAATACTATGGGTTCTATAACTTCTCCTTCTAAATCGAGGAACGTTTCTACGGAAACAACAATATTTTCTTTTGGGAGGCGAGTATCCCCTTCTCGATGCACTATTCCTTCTTTACTGCATCCCTCGCTCCCTCACATTGACGAATTAACAGAGACATTGCATAGCTGTGAAATACTATGGGCTCTATGACTTCTCCTTCTAATTCGAGTAACGTTTGTATTCCAACGACAGTATTTTCCTTTGGGAGGCGATTATCTCGTCTCTGATGAACTATTATTTCTCTACTGCATCCCTCGCTCCCTCACTTTGACGAATTAACACTGAAATTGAGTCGCTATGAAATACTATGTGTTCTATAACTTCTCCTTCTAAATCGAGGAACGTTTCTACGGAAACACAATATTTTCTTTTGGGAGACGAGTATCCCCTTTCCGATGCACTATTCCATCTTTACTGCATCCCTCGCCCCTCACACTGACGAATTAACTCGGAAGTGGTGTCGCTATGAAATACTATTGGTTCTATGATTTCTCCTTCTAAATCGAGTAACGTTTCTATGGAAACGACAAGAGTTTCTTTTGGGAGGAGAGTATCTCCGTTCCGATTCACTATTCCTTCATTACTGCATTTCTCGCTCCCTCCCATTGACGAATTAACACTGAAATTGAGTCGCTATGGAATACTATCTGTTCTATAACTTCTCCTTCTAAATCGAGGAACGTTTCTACGGAAACGGCAATATTTTCTTTTGGGGGGCGAGTATCCCCTTTCCGATGCACTATTCCATCTTTACTGCATCCCTCGCCCCTCACACTGACGAATTAACACGGAAGTGGTGTCGCCATGAAATACTATTGGTTCTATGACTTCTCCTTCTAAATCGAGTAACGTTTCTATGGAAACGACAAGAGTTTCTTTTGGGAGGAGCGTATCTCCGTTCCGATTCACTATGCCTTCTTTACTGCATCCCTCGCTCCCTCCCATTGACGAATTAACACTGAAATAGAGTCGCTATGGAACACTATGTGTTCTATAACTTCTCCTTCTAAATCGAGGAACGTTTCTACGGAAACGACAATATTTTCTTTTGGGAGGCGAGTATCCCCTTTCCGATGCACTATTCCATCTTTAGTGCATCCCTCGCCTTCACACTGACGAATTAACACGGAAGTGGTGTCGCTATGAAATACTATTGGTTCTATGACTTCTCCTTCTAAATCGAGTAACGTTTCTATGGAATCGACAAGAGTTTCTTTTGGGAGGAGAGTATCTCCGTTCCGATTCACTATGCGTTCTTTACTGCATCCCTCGCTCCCTCCCATTGACGAATTAACACTGAAATTGAGTCGCTATGGAATACTATGTGTTCTATAACTTCTCCTTCTAAATCGAGGAACGTTTCTACGGAAACGACAATATTTTCTTTTGGGAGGCGAGTATCCCCTTTCCGATGCACTATTCCATCTTTACTGCATCCCTCGCCCCTCACACTGTCGAATTAACACGGAAGTGGTGTCGCTATGAAATACTATTGGTTCTATGACTTCTCCTTCTAAATCGAGTAACGTTTCTATGGAGACGACAGTACTTTCTTTTGGGAGGCGAGTATCTCTTTTCAGATGCCCTATTCCTCCATTACTGCTTCCCTCGCTCCCTCACATTGACGAATTAACACAGAAATTGCGACGCTATGGAATACTATGGCTTCAATAACTTCTCCCTGTAAATCAAGTAACGTTTATATGGAAAAGACAAGTTTTTCTTTTGGGAGGCGAGTATCCTCTTCCCGATGCACTATTCCTTCTTTGCTGCATCCCTCGCTCCCTCACATTGACGAATTAACAGAGACATTGCGTAGCTGTGAAATACTATGGGCCCTATGACTTCTCCTTCTAATTCGAGTAACGTTTGTATTGCAACGACAGGATTTTCCTTTGGGAGGCGATTATCTCTTTTCTGATGAACTATTCTTTCTCTACTGCATCCCTCGCTCCCTCACTTTGACGAATTAACACTGAAATTGGGTCGCTATGAAATACCATGTGTTCTATAACTTCTCCTTCTAAATCGAGGAACGTTTCTACGGAAACGACAATATTTTCTTTTGGGAGGCGAGTATCCCATTTCCGATGCACTATTCCATCTTTACTGCATCCCTCGCCCCCCACACTGACGAATTAACACGGAAGTGGTGTCGCTATGAAATACTATTGGTTCTATGACTTCTCCTTCTAAATCGAGTAACGTTTCTATGGAAACGACAAGAGTTTCTTTTGGGAGGAGAGTATCTCCGTTCCGATTCACTATTCCTTCTTTACTGCATTTCTCGCTCCCTCCCATTGACGAATTAGCACTGAAATTGAGTCGCTATGGAATACTATGTGTTCTATAACTTCTCCTTCTAAATCGAGGAACGTTTCTACGTAAACGACAATATTTTCTTTTGGGAGGCGAGTATCCCCTTTCCGATGCACTATTCCATCTTCACTGCATCCCTCGCCCCTCACACTGACGAATTAACACGGAAGTGGTGTCGCCATGAAATACTATTGGTTCTATGACTTCTCCTTCTAAATCGAGTAACGTTTCTATGGAAACGACAAGAGTTTCTTTTGGGAGGAGCGTATCTCCGTTCCGATTCACTATGCCTTCTTTACTGCATCCCTCGCACCCTCCCATTGACGAATTAACACTGAAATTGAGTCGCTATGGAACACTATGTGTTCTATAACTTCTCCTTCTAAATCGAGGAACGTTTCTACGGAAACGACAATATTTTCTTTTGGGAGGCGAGTATCCCCTTTCCGATGCACTATTCCATCTTTACTGCATCCCTCCCCCCTCACACTGACGAATTAACACGGAAGTGGTGTCGCTATGAAACACTATTGGTTCTATGACATCTCCTTCTAAATCGAGTAACGTTTCTATGGAAACGACAAGAGTTTCTTTTGGGAGGAGAGTATCTCCGTTCCGATTCACTATTCGTTTTTTACTGCATCCCTCGCTCCCTCCCATTGACGAATTAACACTGAAATTGAGTCGCTATGGAATACTATGTGTTCTATAACTTCTCCTTCTAAATCGAGGAACGTTTCTACGGAAACGACAATATTTTCTTTTGGGAGGCGAGTATCCCCTTTCCGATGCACTATTCCATCTTTACTGCATCTCTCGCCCCTCACACTGACGAATTAACACGGAAGTGGTGTCGCTATAATATACTATTGGTTTTATGACTTCTCCTTCTAAATCGAGTTACGTTTCTATGGAAACGGCATAAGTTTTTTTTGGGAGGAGAGTATCTCCGTTCCGATTCACTATTCCTTCTTTACTGCATCCCTCGCTCCCTCCCATTGACGAATTAACACTGAAATTGAGTCGCTATGGAATACTATGTGTTCTATAACTTCTCCTTCTAAATCGAGGAACGTTTCTACGGAAACGACAATATTTTCTTTTGGGAGGCGAGTATCCCCTTTCCGACGCACTATTCCATCTTTACTGCATCCCTCGCCCCTCACACTGACGAATTAACACGGAAATGGTGTCGCTATGAAATACTATTGGTTCTATGACTTCTCCTTCTAAATCGAGTAACGTTTCTATGGAAACGACAAGAGTTTCTTTTGGGAGGAGAGTATCTCCGTTCCGATTCACTATTCCTTCTTCACTGCATCCCTCGCTCCCTCCCATTGACGAATTAACACTGAAATTGGGTTGCTATGGAATACTATGGGTTCTATAACTTCTCCTTCTAAATCGAGGAACGTTTCTACGGAAACAACAATATTTTCTTTTGGGAGGCGAGTATCCCCTTCTCGATGCACTATTCCTTCTTTACTGCATCCCTCGCTCCCTCACATTGACGAATTAACAGAGACATTGCGTAGCCGTGAAATACTATGGGCTCTATGACTTCTCCTTCTAATTCGAGTAACGTTTGTATTCCAACGACAGTATTTTCCTTTGGGAGGCGATTATCTCGTCTCTGATGAACTATTCTTTCTCTACTGCATCCCTCGCTCCCTCACTTTGACGAATTAACACTGAAATTGAGTCGCTATGAAATACTATTTGTTCTATAACTTCTCCTTCTAAATCGAGGAACGTTTCTACGGAAACAACAATATTTTCTTTTGGGAGACGAGTATCCCCTTTCCGATGCACTATTCCATCTTTACTGCATCCCTCGCCCCTCACACTGACGAATTAACACGGAAGTGGTGTCGCTATGAAATACTATTCGTTCTATGATTTCTCCTTCTAAATCGAGTAACGTTTCTATGGAAACGACAAGAGTTTCTTTTGGGAGGAGAGTATCTCCGTTCCGATTCACTATTCCTTCATTACTGCATTTCTCGCTCCCTCCCATTGACGAATTAACACTGAAATTGAGTCGCTATGGAATACTATCTGTTCTATAACTTCTCCTTCTAAATCGAGGAACGTTTCTACGGAAACGACAATATTTTCTTTTGGGGGGCGAGTATCCCCTTTCCGATGCACTATTCCATCTTTACTGCATCCCTCGCCCCTCACACTGACGAATTAACACGGAAGTGGTGTCGCCATGAAATACTATTGGTTCTATAACTTCTCCTTCTAAATCGAGGAACGTTTCTACGGAAACGACAATATTTTCTTTTGGGAGGCGAGTATCCCCTTTCCGACGCACTATTCCATCTTTACTGCATCCCTCGCCCCTCACACTGACGAATTAACACGGAAGTGGTGTCGCTATGAAACACTATTGGTTCTATGACATCTCCTTCTAAATCGAGTAACGTTTCTATGGAAACGACAAGAGTTTCTTTTGGGAGGAGAGTATCTCCGTTCCGATTCACTATTCATTCTTTACTGCATCCCTCGCTCCCTCACATTGACGAATTAACAGAGACATTGCATAGCTGTGAAATACTATGGGCTCTATGACTTCTCCCTCTAATTCGAGTAACGTTTGTATTCCAACGACAGTATTTTCCTTTGGGAGGCGATTATCTCGTCTCTGATGAACTATTATTTCTCTACTGCATCCCTCGCTCCCTCACTTTGACGAATTAACACTGAAATTGAGTCGCTATGAAATACTATGTGTTCTATAACTTCTCCTTCTAAATCGAGGAACGTTTCTACGGAAACACAATATTTTCTTTTGGGAGACGAGTATCCCCTTTCCGATGCACTATTCCATCTTTACTGCATCCCTCGCCCCTCACACTGACGAATTAACACGGAAGTGGTGTCGCTATGAAATACTATTGGTTCTATGATTTCTCCTTCTAAATCGAGTAACGTTTCTATGGAAACGACAAGAGTTTCTTTTGGGAGGAGAGTATCTCCGTTCCGATTCACTATTCCTTCATTACTGCATTTCTCTCTCCCTCCCATTGACGAATTAACACTGAAATTGAGTCGCTATGGAATACTATCTGTTCTATAACTTCTCCTTCTAAATCGAGGAACGTTTCTACGGAAACGACAATATTTTCTTTTGGGGGGCGAGTATCCCCTTTCCGATGCACTATTCCATCTTTACTGCATCCCTCGCCCCTCACACTGACGAATTAACACGGAAGTGGTGTCGCCATGAAATACTATTGGTTCTATGACTTCTCCTTCTAAATCGAGTAACGTTTCTATGGAAACGACAAGAGTTTCTTTTGGGAGGAGCGTATCTCCGTTCCGATTCACTATGCCTTCTTTACTGCATCCCTCGCTCCCTCCCATTGACGAATTAACACTGAAATAGAGTCGCTATGGAACACTATGTGTTCTATAACTTCTCCTTCTAAATCGAGGAACGTTTCTACGGAAACGACAATATTTTCTTTTGGGAGGCGAGTATCCCCTTTCCGATGCACTATTCCATCTTTAGTGCATCCCTCGCCTTCACACTGACGAATTAACACGGAAGTGGTGTCGCTATGAAATACTATTGGTTCTATGACTTCTCCTTCTAAATCGAGTAACGTTTCTATGGAAACGACAAGAGTTTCTTTTGGGAGGAGAGTATCTCCGTTCCGATTCACTATGCGTTCTTTACTGCATCCCTCGCTCCCTCCCATTGACGAATTAACACTGAAATTGAGTCGCTATGGAATACTATGTGTTCTATAACTTCTCCTTCTAAATCGAGTAACGTTTCTACGGAAACGACAATATTTTCTTTTGGGAGGCGAGTATCCCCTTTCCGATGCACTATTCCATCTTTACTGCATCCCTCGCCCCTCACACTGTCGAATTAACACGGAAGTGGTGTCGCTATGAAATACTATTGGTTCTATGACTTCTCCTTCTAAATCGAGTAACGTTTCTATGGAGACGACAGTACTTTCTTTTGGGAGGCGAGTATCTCTTTTCAGATGCCCTATTCCTCCATTACTGCTTCCCTCGCTCCCTCACATTGACGAATTAACACAGAAATTGCGACGCTATGGAATACTATGGCTTCAATAACTTCTCCCTGTAAATCAAGTAACGTTTATATGGAAAAGACAAGTTTTTCTTTTGGGAGGCGAGTATCCTCTTCCCCATGCACTATTCCTTCTTTGCTGCATCCCTCGCTCCCTCACATTGACGAATTAACAGAGACATTGCGTAGCTGTGAAATACTATGGGCTCTATGACTTCTCCTTCTAATTCGAGTAACGTTTGTATTGCAACGACAGGATTTTCCTTTGGGAGGCGATTATCTCTTTTCTGATGAACTATTCTTTCTCTACTGCATCCCTCGCTCCCTCACTTTGACGAATTAACACTGAAATTGGGTCGCTATGAAATACCATGTGTTCTATAACTTCTCCTTCTAAATCGAGGAACGTTTCTACGGAAACGACAATATTTTCTTTTGGGAGGCGAGTATCCCATTTCCGATGCACTATTCCATCTTTACTGCATCCCTCGCCCCCCACACTGACGAATTAACACGGAAGTGGTGTCGCTATGAAATACTATTGGTTCTATGACTTCTCCTTCTAAATCGAGTAACGTTTCTATGGAAACGACAAGAGTTTCTTTTGGGAGGAGAGTATCTCCGTTCCGATTCACTATTCCTTCTTTACTGCATTTCTCGCTCCCTCCCATTGACGAATTAGCACTGAAATTGAGTCGCTATGGAATACTATGTGTTCTATAACTTCTCCTTCTAAATCGAGGAACGTTTCTACGTAAACGACAATATTTTCTTTTGGGAGGCGAGTATCCCCTTTCCGATGCACTATTCCATCTTCACTGCATCCCTCGCCCCTCACACTGACGAATTAACACGGAAGTGGTGTCGCCATGAAATACTATTGGTTCTATGACTTCTCCTTCTAAATCGAGTAACGTTTCTATGGAAACGACAAGAGTTTCTTTTGGGAGGAGCGTATCTCCGTTCCGATTCACTATGCCTTCTTTACTGCATCCCTCGCACCCTCCCATTGACGAATTAACACTGAAATTGAGTCGCTATGGAACACTATGTGTTCTATAACTTCTCCTTCTAAATCGAGGAACGTTTCTACGGAAACGACAATATTTTCTTTTGGGAGGCGAGTATCCCCTTTCCGATGCACTATTCCATCTTTACTGCATCCCTCGCCCCTCACACTGACGAATTAACACGGAAGTGGTGTCGCTATGAAACACTATTGGTTCTATGACATCTCCTTCTAAATCGAGTAACGTTTCTATGGAAACGACAAGAGTTTCTTTTGGGAGGAGAGTATCTCCGTTCCGATTCACTATTCATTCTTTACTGCATCCCTCGCTCCCTCCCATTGACGAATTAACACTGAAATTGAGTCGCTATGGAATACTATGTGTTCTATAACTTCTCCTTCTAAATCGAGGAACGTTTCTACGGAAACGACAATATTTTCTTTTGGGAGGCGAGTATCCCCTTTCCGATGCACTATTCCATCTTTACTGCATCTCTCGCCCCTCACACTGACGAATTAACACGGAAGTGGTGTCGCTATAATATACTATTGGTTTTATGACTTCTCCTTCTAAATCGAGTTACGTTTCTATGGAAACGGCATGAGTTTTTTTTGGGAGGAGAGTATCTCCGTTCCGATTCACTATTCCTTCTTTACTGCATCCCTCGCTCCCTCCCATTGACGAATTAACACTGAAATTGAGTCGCTATGGAATACTATGTGTTCTATAACTTCTCCTTCTAAATCGAGGAAGGTTTCTACGGAAACGACAATATTTTCTTTTGGGAGGCGAGTATCCCCTTTCCGACGCACTATTCCATCTTTACTGCATCCCTCGCCCCTCACACTGACGAATTAACACGGAAATGGTGTCGCTATGAAATACTATTGGTTCTATGACTTCTCCTTCTAAATCGAGTAACGTTTCTATGGAAACGACAAGAGTTTCTTTTGGGAGGAGAGTATCTCCGTTCCGATTCACTATTCCTTCTTCACTGCATCCCTCGCTCCCTCCCATTGACGAATTAACACTGAAATTGGGTTGCTATGGAATACTATGGGTTCTATAACTTCTCCTTCTAAATCGAGGAACGTTTCTACGGAAACAACAATATTTTCTTTTGGGAGGCGAGTATCCCCTTCTCGATGCACTATTCCTTCTTTACTGCATCCCTCGCTCCCTCACATTGACGAATTAACAGAGACATTGCGTAGCTGTGAAATACTATGGGCTCTATGACTTCTCCTTCTAATTCGAGTAACGTTTGTATTCCAACGACAGTATTTTCCTTTGGGAGGCGATTATCTCGTCTCTGATGAACTATTCTTTCTCTACTGCATCCCTCGCTCCCTCACTTTGACGAATTAACACTGAAATTGAGTCGCTATGAAATACTATTTGTTCTATAACTTCTCCTTCTAAATCGAGGAACGTTTCTACGGAAACAACAATATTTTCTTTTGGGAGACGAGTATCCCCTTTCCGATGCACTATTCCATCTTTACTGCATCCCTCGCCCCTCACACTGACGAATTAACACGGAAGTGGTGTCGCTATGAAATACTATTGGTTCTATGATTTCTCCTTCTAAATCGAGTAACGTTTCTATGGAAACGACAAGAGTTTCTTTTGGGAGGAGAGTATCTCCGTTCCGATTCACTATTCCTTCATTACTGCATTTCTCGCTCCCTCCCATTGACGAATTAACACTGAAATTGAGTCGCTATGGAATACTATGTGTTCTATAACTTCTCCTTCTAAATCGAGGAACGTTTCTACGGAAACGACAATATTTTCTTTTGGGGGGCGAGTATCCCCTTTCCGATGCACTATTCCATCTTCACTGCATCCCTCGCCCCTCACACTGACGAATTAACACGGAAGTGGTGTCGCTATGAAATACTATTGGTTCTATGATATCTCCTTCTAAATCGAGTAACGTTTCTATGGAAACGACAAGAGTTTCTTTTGGGAGGAGAGTATCTCCGTTCCGATTCACTATTCCTTCTTTACTGCATCCCTCGCTCCCTCCCATTGACGAATTAACACTGAAATTGAGTCGCTATGGAATACTATGTGTTCTATAACTTCTCCTTCTAAATCGAGGAACGTTTCTACGAAAACGACAATATTTTCTTTTGGGAGGCGAGTATCCCCTTTCCGATGCACTATTCCATCTTTACTGCATCCCTCGCCCCTCACACTGACGAATTAACACGGAAGTGGTGTCGCCATGAAATACTATTGGTTCTATGACTTCTCCTTCTAAATCGAGTAACGTTTCTATGGAAACGACAAGAGTTTCTTTTGGGAGGAGCGTATCTCCGTTCCGATTCACTATGCCTTCTTTACTGCATCCCTCGCTCCCTCCCATTGACGAATTAACACTGAAATAGAGTCGCTATGGAACACTATGTGTTCTATAACTTCTCCTTCTAAATCGAGGAACGTTTCTACGGAAACGACAATATTTTCTTTTGGGAGGCGAGTATCCCCTTTCCGATGCACTATTCCATCTTTACTGCATCCCTCGCCTTCACACTGACGAATTAACACGGAAGTGGTGTCGCTATGAAATACTATTGGTTCTATGACTTCTCCTTCTAAATCGAGTAACGTTTCTATGGAAACGACAAGAGTTTCTTTTGGGAGGAGAGTATCTCCGTTCCGATTCACTATGCGATCTTTACTGCATCCCTCGCTCCCTCCCATTGACGAATTGACACTGAAATTGAGTCGCTATGGAATACTATGTGTTCTATAACTTCTCCTTCTAAATCGAGTAACGTTTCTACGGAAACGACAATATTTTCTTTTGGGAGGCGAGTATCCCCTTTCCGATGCACTATTCCATCTTTACTGCATCCCTCGCCCCTCACACTGTCGAATTAACACGGAAGTGGTGTCGCTATGAAATACTATTGGTTCTATGACTTCTCCTTCTAAATCGAGTAACGTTTCTATGGAGACGACAGTACTTTCTTTTGGGAGGCGAGTATCTCTTTTCAGATGCCCTATTCCTCCATTACTGCTTCCCTCGCTCCCTCACATTGACGAATTAACACAGAAATTGCGACGCTATGGAATACTATGGCTTCAATAACTTCTCCCTGTAAATCAAGTAACGTTTATATGGAAAAGACAAGTTTTTCTTTTAGGAGGCGAGTATCCTCTTCCCGATGCACTATTCCTTCTTTGCTGCATCCCTCGCTCCCTCACATTGACGAATTAACAGAGACATTGCGTAGCTGTAAAATACTATGGGCTCTATGACTTCTCCTTCTAATTCGAGTAACGTTTGTATTGCAACGACAGGATTTTCCTTTGGGAGGCGATTATCTCTTTTCTGATGAACTATTCTTTCTCTACTGCATCCCTCGCTCCCTCACTTTGACGAATTAACACTGAAATTGGGTCGCTATGAAATACCATGTGTTCTATAACTTCTCCTTCTAAATCGAGGAACGTTTCTACGGAAACGACAATATTTTCTTTTGGGAGGCGAGTATCCCATTTCCGATGCACTATTCCATCTTTACTGCATCCCTCGCCCCCCACACTGACGAATTAACACGGAAGTGGTGTCGCTATGAAATACTATTGGTTCTATGACTTCTCCTTCTAAATCGAGTAACGTTTCTATGGAAACGACAAGAGTTTCTTTTGGGAGGAGAGTATCTCCGTTCCGATTCACTATTCCTTCTTTACTGCATTTCTCGCTCCCTCCCATTGACGAATTAGCACTGAAATTGAGTCGCTATGGAATACTATGTGTTCTATAACTTCTCCTTCTAAATCGAGGAACGTTTCTACGGAAACGACAATATTTTCTTTTGGGAGGCGAGTATCCCCTTTCCGATGCACTATTCCATCTTCACTGCATCCCTCGCCCCTCACACTGACGAATTAACACGGAAGTGGTGTCGCCATGAAATACTATTGGTTCTATGACTTCTCCTTCTAAATCGAGTAACGTTTCTATGGAAACGACAAGAGTTTCTTTTGGGAGGAGCGTATCTCCGTTCCGATTCACTATGCCTTCTTTACTGCATCCCTCGCTCCCTCTCATTGACGAATTAACACTGAAATTGAGTCGCTATGGAACACTATGTGTTCTATAACTTCTCCTTCTAAATCGAGGAACGTTTCTACGGAAACGACAATATTTTCTTTTGGGAGGCGAGTATCCCCTTTCCGATGCACTATTCCATCTTTACTGCATCCCTCGCCCCTCACACTGACGAATTAACACGGAAGTGGTGTCGCTATGAAATACTATTGGTTCTATGACATCTCCTTCTAAATCGAGTAACGTTTCTATGGAAACGACAAGAGTTTCTTTTGGGAGGAGAGTATCACCGTTCCGATTCACTATTCCTTCTTTACTGCATCCCTCGCACCCTCCCATTGACGAATTAACACTGAAATTGAGTCGCTATGGAATACTATATGGTCTATAACTTCTCCTTCTAAATCGAGGAACGTTTCTACGGAAACCACAATATTTTCTTTTGGGAGGCGAGTATCCCCTTTCCGATGCACTATTCTGTCTTTACTGCATCTCTCGCCCCTCACACTGACGAATTAACACGGAAGTGGTGTCGCTATGAAATACTATTGGTTCTATGACATCTCCTTCTGAATTGAGTAACGTTTCTATGGAAACGACAAGAGTTTCTTTTGGGAGGAGAGTATCACCGTTCCGATTCACTATTAGTTCTTTACTGCATCCCTCGCACCCTCCCATTGACGAATTAACACTGAAATTGAGTCGCTATGGAGTACTATATGATCTATAACTTCTCCTTCTAAATCGAGGAACGTTTCTACGGAAACCACAATATTTTCTTTTGGGAGGCGAGTATCCCCTCTCCGATGCACTATTCCGTCTTTACTGCATCCCTCGCCCCTCACACTGACGAATTAACACGGAAGTGGTGTCGCTATGTAATACTATTGGTTCTATGACATCTCCTTCTAAATCGAGTAACGTTTCTATGGAAACGAAAAAAGTTTCTTTTGGGAGGAGTGTATCTCCGTTCCGATTTACTATTCCTTCTTTACTGCATCCCTCGCTCCCTCCCATTGACGAATTAACACTGAAATTGAGTCGCTATGGAATGCTATGTGTTCTATAACTTCTCCTTCTAAATCGAGGAACGTTTCTACGGAAACGACAATATTTTCTTTTGGGAGGCGAGAATCCCCTTTCCGATGCACTATTCCATCTTTACTGCATCGCTCGCCCCTCACACGGACAAATTAACACGGAACTGGTGTCGCTAAGAAATACTATTGGTTCTATGACTTCTCCTTCTAAATCGAGTAACGTTTCTATGGAAACGACAAGAGCTTCTTTTGGGAGGAGAGTATCACCGTTCCGATACACTATTCCTTCTTTACTGCATCCCTCGCACCCTCCCATTGACGAATTAACACTGAAATTTAGTCGCTATGGAATACTATATGATCTATAACTTCTCCTTCTAAATCGAGGAACGTTTCTACGGAAACGACAATATTTTCTTTTGGGAGGCGAGTATCCCCTTTCCGATGCATTATTCCATCTTTACTGCATCTCTCGCCCCCCACACTGACGAATTAACACGGAAGTGGTGTCGCTATAATATACTATTGGTTTTATGACTTCTCCTTCTAAATCGAGTAACGTTTCTATGGAAACGGAATGAGATTTTTTTTGGGAGGAGAGTATCTCCGTTCCGATCCACTATTCCTTCTTTACTGCATCCCTCGCTCCCTCCCATTGACGAATTAACACTGAAATTGAGTCGCTATGGAATACTATATGATCTATAACTTCTCCTTCTAAATCGAGGAACGTTTCTACGGAAACGACAATATTTTCTTTTGGGAGGTGAGTATCCCCTTTCCGACGCACTATTCCATCTTTACTGCATCCCTCGCCCCTCACACTGACGAATTAACACGAAAGTGGTGTCGCTATGAAATACTATTGGTTCTATGACATCTCCTTCTAAATCGAGTAACGTTTCTATGGAAACGACAAGAGTTTCTTTTGGGAGGAGAGTATCACCGTTCCGATTCACTATTCCTTCTTTACTGCATCCCTCGCACCCTCCCATTGACGAATTAACACTGAAATTGAGTCGCTATGGAATAGTATATGATCAATAACTTCTCCTTCTAAATCGAGGAACGTTTCTACGGAAACCACTATATTTTCTTTTGGGAGGCGAGTATCCCCTTTCCGATGCACTATTCCGTCTTTACTGCATCCCTCGCCCCTCACACTGACGAATTAACACGGAAGTGGTGTCGCTATGAAATACTATTGGTTCTATGACATCTCCTTCTAAATCGAGTAACTTTTCTATGGAAACGACAAAAGTTTCTTTTGGGAGGAGTGTATCTCCGTTCCGATTTACTATTCCTTCTTTACTGCATCCCTCGCTCCCTCCCATTAACGAATTAACACTGAAATTGAGTCGCTGTGGAATGCTATGTGTTCTATAACTTCTCCTTCTAAATCGAGGAACGTTTCTACGGAAACGACAATATTTTCTTTTGGGAGGCGAGTATCCCCTTTCCGATGCACTATTCCATCTTTACTGCATCCCTCGCCCCTCACACTGACGAATTACCACGGAAGTGGTGTCGCTATGAAATACTATTGGTTCTATGACTTCTCCTTCTAAATCGAGTAACGTTTCTATGGAAACGACAAGAGTTTCTTTTGGGAGGAGAGTATCTCCGTTCCGATTAACTATTCATTCTTTACTGCATCCCTCGCTCCCTCCCATTAACGAATTAACACTGAAATGAGTCGCTATGGAATACTATGTGTTCTATAACT
Source organism: Schistocerca piceifrons (assembly GCF_021461385.2). Taxonomy (NCBI): domain Eukaryota; kingdom Metazoa; phylum Arthropoda; class Insecta; order Orthoptera; family Acrididae; genus Schistocerca; species Schistocerca piceifrons. Next base: position 65,903 of record NW_025728216.1, on the reverse strand, counting down.
TCTCCTTCTAAATCGAGGAACGTTTCTACGGAAACGACAATATTTTCTTTTGGGAGGCGAGTATCCCCTTTCCGATGCACTATTCCATCTTTACTGCATCTCTCGCCCCTCACACTGACGAATTAACACGGAAGTGGTGTCGCTATAATATACTATTGGTTTTATGACTTCTCCTTCTAAATCGAGTTACGTTTCTATGGAAACGGCATGAGTTTTTTTTGGGAGGAGAGTATCTCCGTTCCGATTCACTATTCCTTCTTTACTGCATCCCTCGCTCCCTCCCATTGACGAATTAACACTGAAATTGAGTCGCTATGGAATACTATGTGTTCTATAACTTCTCCTTCTAAATCGAGGAACGTTTCTACGGAAACGACAATATTTTCTTTTGGGAGGCGAGTATCCCCTTTCCGACGCACTATTCCATCTTTACTGCATCCCTCGCCCCTCACACTGACGAATTAACGCGGAAGTGGTGTCGCTATGAAATACTATTGGTTCTATGACTTCTCCTTCTAAATCGAGTAACGTTTCTATGGAAACGACAAGAGTTTCTTTTGGGAGGAGAGTATCTCCGTTCCGATTCACTATTCCTTCTTCACTGCATCCCTCGCTCCCTCCCATTGACGAATTAACACTGAAATTGGGTTGCTATGGAATACTATGGGTTCTATAACTTCTCCTTCTAAATCGAGGAACGTTTCTACGGAAACAACAATATTTTCTTTTGGGAGGCGAGTATCCCCTTCTCGATGCACTATTCCTTCTTTACTGCATCCCTCGCTCCCTCACATTGACGAATTAACAGAGACATTGCGTAGCTGTGAAATACTATGGGCTCTATGACTTCTCCTTCTAATTCGAGTAACGTTTGTATTCCAACGACAGTATTTTCCTTTGGGAGGCGATTATCTCGTCTCTGATGAACTATTCTTTCTCTACTGCATCCCTCGCTCCCTCACTTTGACGAATTAACACTGAAATTGAGTCGCTATGAAATACTATGTGTTCTATAACTTCTCCTTCTAAATCGAGGAACGTTTCTACGGAAACAACAATATTTTCTTTTGGGAGACGAGTATCCCCTTTCCGATGCACTATTCCATCTTTACTGCATCCCTCGCCCCTCACACTGACGAATTAACACGGAAGTGGTGTCGCTATGAAATACTATTGGTTCTATGATTTCTCATTCTAAATCGAGTAACGTTTCTATGGAAACGACAAGAGTTTCTTTTGGGAGGAGAGTATCTCCGTTCCGATTCACTATTCCTTCATTACTGCATTTCTCGCTCCCTCCCATTGACGAATTAACACTGAAATTGAGTCGCTATGGAATACTATGTGTTCTATAACTTCTCCTTCTAAATCGAGGAACGTTTCTACGGAAACGACAATATTTTCTTTTGGGGGGCGAGTATCCCCTTTCCGATGCACTATTCCATCTTCACTGCATCCCTCGCCCCTCACACTGACGAATTAACACGGAAGTGGTGTCGCTATGAAATACTATTGGTTCTATGACATCTCCTTCTAAATCGAGTAACGTTTCTATGGAAACGACAAGAGTTTCTTTTGGGAGGAGAGTATCTCCGTTCCGATTCACTATTCCTTCTTTACTGCATCCCTCGCTCCCTCCCATTGACGAATTAACACTGAAATTGAGTCGCTATGGAATACTATGTGTTCTATAACTTCTCCTTCTAAATCGAGGAACGTTTCTACGAAAACGACAATATTTTCTTTTGGGAGGCGAGTATCCCCTTTCCGATGCACTATTCCATCTTTACTGCATCCCTCGCCCCTCACACTGACGAATTAACACGGAAGTGGTGTCGCCATGAAATACTATTGGTTCTAGGACTTCTCCTTCTAAATCGAGTAACGTTTCTATGGAAACGACAAGAGTTTCTTTTGGGAGGAGCGTATCTCCGTTCCGATTCACTATGCCTTCTTTACTGCATCCCTCGCTCCCTCCCATTGACGAATTAACACTGAAATAGAGTCGCTATGGAACACTATGTGTTCTATAACTTCTCCTTCTAAATCGAGGAACGTTTCTACGGAAACGACAATATTTTCTTTTGGGAGGCGAGTATCCCCTTTCCGATGCACTATTCCATCTTTACTGCAACCCTCGCCTTCACACTGACGAATTAACACGGAAGTGGTGTCGCTATGAAATACTATTGGGTCTATGACTTCTCCTTCTAAATCGAGTAACGTTTCTATGGAAACGACAAGAGTTTCTTTTGGGAGGAGAGTATCTCCGTTCCGATTCACTATGCGTTCTTTACTGCATCCCTCGCTCCCTCCCATTGACGAATTAACACTGAAATTGAGTCGCTATGGAATACTATGTGTTCTATAACTACTCCTTCTAAATCGAGTAACGTTTCTACGGAAACGACAATATTTTCTTTTGGGAGGCGAGTATCCCCTTTCCGATGCACTATTCCATCTTTACTGCATCCCTCGCCCCTCACACTGTCGAATTAACACGGAAGTGGTGTCGCTATGAAATACTATTGGTTCTATGACTTCTCCTTCTAAATCGAGTAACGTTTCTGTGGAGACGACAGTACTTTCTTTTGGGAGGCGAGTATCTCTTTTCAGATGCCCTATTCCTCCATTACTGCTTCCCTCGCTCCCTCACATTGACGAATTAACACAGAAATTGCGACGCTATGGAATACTATGGCTTCAATAACTTCTCCCTGTAAATCAAGTAACGTTTATATGGAAAAGACAAGTTTTTCTTTTGGGAGGCGAGTATCCTCTTCCCGATGCACTATTCCTTCTTTGCTGCATCCCTCGCTCCCTCACATTGACGAATTAACAGAGACATTGCGTAGCTGTGAAATACTATGGGCTCTATGACTTCTCCTTCTAATTCGAGTAACGTTTGTATTGCAACGACAGGATTTTCCTTTGGGAGGCGATTATCTCTTTTCTGATGAACTATTCTTTCTCTACTGCATCCCTCGCTCCCTCACTTTGACGAATTAACACTGAAATTGGGTCGCTATGAAATACCATGTGTTCTATAACTTCTCCTTCTAAATCGAGGAACGTTTCTACGGAAACGACAATATTTTCTTTTGGGAGGCGAGTATCCCATTTCCGATGCACTATTCCATCTTTACTGCATCCCTCGCCCCCCACACTGACGAATTAACACGGAAGTGGTGTCGCTATGAAATACTATTGGTTCTATGACTTCTCCTTCTAAATCGAGGAACGTTTCTATGGAAACGACAAGAGTTTCTTTTGGGAGGAGCGTATCTCCGTTCCGATTCACTATTCCTTCTTTACTGCATTTCTCGCTCCCTCCCATTGACGAATTAGCACTGAAATTGAGTCGCTATGGAATACTATGTGTTCTATAACTTCTCCTTCTAAATCGAGGAACGTTTCTACGGAAACGACAATATTTTCTTTTGGGAGGCGAGTATCCCCTTTCCGATGCACTATTCCATCTTCACTGCATCCCTCGCCCCTCACACTGACGAATTAACACGGAAGTGGTGTCGCCATGAAATACTATTGGTTCTATGACTTCTCCTTCTAAATCGAGTAACGTTTCTATGGAAACGACAAGAGTTTCTTTTGGGAGGAGCGTATCTCCGTTCCGATTCACTATGCCTTCTTTACTGCATCCCTCGCTCCCTCTCATTGACGAATTAATACTGAAATTGAGTCGCTATGGAACACTATGTGTTCTATAACTTCTCCTTCTAAATCGAGGAACGTTTCTACGGAAACGACAATATTTTCTTTTGGGAGGCGAGTATCCCCTTTCCGATGCACTATTCCATCTTTACTGCATCCCTCGCCCCTCACACTGACGAATTAACACGGAAGTGGTGTCGCTATGAAATACTATTGGTTCTATGACTTCTCCTTCTAAATCGAGTAACGTTTCTATGGAAACGACAAGAGTTTCCTTTGGGAGGAGAGTATCTCCGTTCTGATTCACTATGCCTTCTTTACTGCATCCCTCGCTCCCTCCCATTGACGAATTAACACTGAAATTGAGTCGCTATGGAATACTATGTGTTCTATAACTTCTCCTTCTAAATCGGGGAACGTTTCTACGGAAACGACAATATTTTCTTTTGGGAGGCGAGTATCCCCTTTCCGATGCACTATTCCAGCTTTAGTGCATCCCTCGCCTTCACACTGACGAATTAACACGGAAGTGGTGTCGCTATGAAATACTATTGGTTCTATGACTTCTCCTTCTAAATCGAGTAACGTTTCTATGGAAACGACAAGAGTTTCTTTTGGGAGGAGAGTATCTCCGTTCCGATTCACTATGCCTTCTTTACTGCAACCCTCGCTCCCTCCCATTGACGGATTTACACTGAAATTGAGTCGCTATGGAATACTATGTGTTCTATAACTTCCCCTTCTAAATCGAGGAACGTTTCTACGGAAACGACAATATTTTCTTTTGGGAGGCGAGTATCCCCTTTCCGATGCACTATTCCATCTTTACTGCATCCCTCGCCCCTCACACTGACGAATTAACACGGAAGTGGTGTCGCTATGAAATACTATTGGTTCTATGACTTCTCCTTCTAAATCGAGTAACGTTTCTATGGAAACGACAAGAGTTTCTTTTGGGAGGAGAGTATCTCCGTTCCGATTCACTATTCCTTCTTTACTGCATCCCTCGCTCCCTCCCATTGCCGAATTAACACTGAAATTGGGTCGCTATGGAGTACTATGTGTTCTATAACTTCTCCTTCTAAATCGAGTAACGTTTCTACGGAAACGACAATATTTTCTTTTGGGAGGCGAGTATCCCCTTTCCGATGCACTATTCCATCTTTACTGCATCCCTCGCCCCTCACACTGACGAATTAACACGGAAGTGGTATCGCTATGAAGTACTATTGGTTCTATGACTTCTCCTTCTAAATCGAGTAACGTTTCTATGGAGACGACAGTATTTTCTTTTGGGAGGCGAGTATCTCTTTTCAGATGCCCTATTCCTCCATTACTGCTTCCCTCGCTCCCTCACATTGACGAATTAACACAGAAATTGCGACGCTATGGAATACTATGGCTTCAATAACTTCTCCCTGTAAATCAAGTAACGTTTATATGGAAAAGACAAGTTTTTCTTTTGGGAGGCGAGTATCCTCTTCCCGATGCACTATTCCTTCTTTGCTGCATCCCTCGCTCCCTCACATTGACGAATTAACAGAGACATTGCGTAGCTGTGAAATACTATGGGCTCTATGATTTCTCCTTCTAATTCGAGTAACGTTTGTATTGCAACGACAGGATTTTCCTTTGGGAGGCGATTATCTCCTTTCTGATGAACTATTCTTTCTCTACTGCATCCCTCGCTCCCTCACTTTGACGAATTAACACTGAAATTGAGTCGCTATGAAATACCATGTGTTCTATAACTCCTCCTTCTAAATCGAGGAACGTTTCTACGGAAACGACAATATTTTCTTTTGGGAGGCGAGTATCCCCTTTCCGATGCACTATTCCATCTTTACTGCATCCCTCGCCCCCCACACTGACGAATTAACACGGAAGTGGTGTCGCTATGAAATACTATTGGTTCTATGACTTCTCCTTCTAAATCGAGTAACGTTTCTATGGAAACGACAAGAGTTTCTTTTGGGAGGAGAGTATCTCCGTTCCGATTCACTATTCCTTCTTTACTGCATCCCTCGCTCCCTCCCATTGACGAATTAACACTGAAATTGAGTCGCTATGGAATACTATGTGTTCTATAACTTCTCCTTCTAAATCAAGGAACGTTACTACGGAAACGACAATATTTTCTTTTGGGAGGCGAGTATCCCCTTTCCGATGCACTATTCCATCTTTACTGCATCCCTCGCCCCTCACACTGACGAATTAACACGGAAGTGGTGTCGCTATGCAGTACTATTGGTTCTATGACTTCTCCTTCTAAATCGAGTAACGTTTCTATGGAAACGACAAGAGTTTCTTTTGGGAGGAGAGTAACTCCGTTCCGATTCACTATTCCTTCTTTACTGCATCCCTCGCTCCCTCCCATTGACGAATTAACACTGAAATTGAGTCGCAATGGAATACTATGTGTTCTATAACTTCTCCTTCTAAATCGAGGAACGTTTCTACGGAAACGACAATATTTTCTTTTGGGAGGCGAGTATCCCCTATCCGATGCACTATTCCATCTTTACTGCATCCCTCGCCCCTCACACTGACGAATTAACACGGAAGTGGTGTCGCTATGAAATACTATTGGTTCTATGACTTCTCCTTCTAAATCGAGTAACGTTTCTATGGAAACGACAAGAGTTTCCTTTGGGAGGAGAGTATCTCCGTTCCGATTCACTATTCCTTCATTACTGCATCCCTCGCTCCCTCCCATTGACGATTTAACACTGAAATTGAGTCGCTATGGAATACCATGTGTTCTATAACTTCTCCTTCTAAATCGAGGAACGTTTCTACGGAAACGACAATATTTTCTTTTGGGAGGCGAGTATCCCCTTTCCGATGCACTATTCCATCTTTACTGCATCCCTCGCCCCTCACACTGACGAATTAACACGGAAGTGGTGTCGCTATGAAATACTATTGGTCCTATGACTTCTCCTTCTAAATCTAGTAACGTTTCTATGGAAACGACAAGAGTTTCTTTTGGGAGGAGAGTATCTCCGTTCCGATTCACTATTCCTTCTTTACTGCATCCCTCGCTCCCTCTCTTTGACGATTTAACACTGAAATTGAGTCGCTATGGAATACTATGTGTTCTATAACTTCTCCTTCTAAATTGAGGAACGTTTCTACGGAAACGACAATATTTTCTTTTGGGAGGCGAGTATCCCCTATCCGATGCACTATTCCATCTTTACTGCATCCCTCGCCCCTCTCACTGACGAATTAACACGGAAGTGGTGTCGCTATGAAATAATATTGGTTCTATGACTTCTCCTTCTAAATCGAGTAACGTTTCTATGGAAACGACAAGAGTTTCCTTTGGGAGGAGAGTATCTCCGTTCCGATTCACTATTCCTTCATTACTGCATCCCTCGCTCCCTCCCATTGACGATTTAACACTGAAATTGAGTCGCTATGGAATACCATGTGTTCTATAACTTCTCCTTCTAAATCGAGGAACGTTTCTACGGAAACGACAATATTTTCTTTTGGGAGGCGAGTATCCCCTTTCCGATGCACTATTCCATCTTTACTGCATCCCTCGCCCCTCACACTGACGAATTAACACGGAAGTGGTGTCGCTATGAAATACTATTGGTCCTATGACTTCTCCTTCTAAATCTAGTATCGTTTCTATGGAAACGACAAGAGTTTCTTTTGGGAGGAGAGTATCTCCGTTCCGATTCACTATTCCTTGTTTACTGCATCCCTCGCTCCCTCTCTTTGACGATTTAACACTGAAATTGAGTCGCTATGGAATACTATGTGTTCTATAACTTCTCCTTCTAAATTGAGGAACGTTTCTACGGAAACGACAATATTTTCTTTTGGGAGGCGAGTATCCCCTATCCGATGCACTATTCCATCTTTACTGCATCCCTCGCCCCTCACACTGACGAATTAACACGGAAGTGGTGTCGCTATGAAATAATATTGGTTCTATGACTTCTCCTTCTAAATCGAGTAACGTTTCTATGGAAACGACAAGAGTTTCCTTTGGGAGGAGAGTATCTCCGTTCCGATTCACTATTCCTTCATTACTGCATCCCTCGCTCCCTCCCATTGACGATTTAACACTGAAATTGAGTCGCTATGGAATACCATGTGTTCTATAACTTCTCCTTCTAAATCGAGGAACGTTTCTACGGAAACGACAATATTTTCTTTTGGGAGGCGAGTATCCCCTTTCCGATGCACTATTCCATCTTTACTGCATCCCTCGCCCCTCACACTGACGAATTAACACGGAAGTGGTGTCGCTATGAAATACTATTGGTCCTATGACTTCTCCTTCTAAATCTAGTAACGTTTCTATGGAAACGACAAGAGTTTCTTTTGGGAGGAGAGTATCTCCGTTCCGATTCACTATTCCTTCTTTACTGCATCCCTCGCTCCCTCTCTTTGACGATTTAACACTGAAATTGAGTCGCTATGGAATACTATGTGTTCTATAACTTCTCCTTCTAAATTGAGGAACGTTTCTACGCAAACGACAATATTTTCTTTTGGGAGGCGAGTATCCCCTATCCGATGCACTATTCCATCTTTACTGCATCCCTCGCCCCTCACACTGACGAATTAACACGGAAGTGGTGTCGCTATGAAATAATATTGGTTCTATGACTTCTCCTTCTAAATCGAGTAACGTTTCTATGGAAACGACAAGAGTTTCCTTTGGGAGGAGAGTATCTCCGTTCCGATTCACTATTCCTTCATTACTGCATCCCTCGCTCCCTCCCATTGACGATTTAACACTGAAATTGAGTCGCTATGGAATACCATGTGTTCTATAACTTCTCCTTCTAAATCGAGGAACGTTTCTACGGAAACGACAATATTTTCTTTTGGGAGGCGAGTATCCCCTTTCCGATGCACTATTCCATCTTTACTGCATCCCTCGCCCCTCACACTGACGAATTAACACGGAAGTGGTGTCGCTATGAAATACTATTGGTCCTATGACTTCTCCTTCTAAATCTAGTAACGTTTCTATGGAAACGACAAGAGTTTCTTTTGGGAGGAGAGTATCTCCGTTCCGATTCACTATTCCTTCTTTACCGCATCCCTCGCTCCCTCTCTTTGACGATTTAACACTGAAATTGAGTCGCTATGGAATACTATGTGTTCTATAACTTCTCCTTCTAAATTGAGGAACGTTTCTACGGAAACGACAATATTTTCTTTTGGGAGGCGAGTATCCCCTATCCGATGCACTATTCCATCTTTACTGCATCCCTCGCCCCTCACACTGACGAATTAACACGGAAGTGGTGTCGCTATGAAATAATATTGGTTCTATGACTTCTCCTTCTAAATCGAGTAACGTTTCTATGGAAACGACAAGAGTTTCCTTTGGGAGGAGAGTATCTCCGTTCCGATTCACTATTCCTTCATTACTGCATCCCTCGCTCCCTCCCATTGACGATTTAACACTGAAATTGAGTCGCTATGGAATACCATGTGTTCTATAACTTCTCCTTCTAAATCGAGGAACGTTTCTACGGAAACGACAATATTTTCTTTTGGGAGGCGAGTATCCCCTTTCCGATGCACTATTCCATCTTTACTGCATCCCTCGCCCCTCACACTGACGAATTAACACGGAAGTGGTGTCGCTATGAAATACTATTGGTCCTATGACTTCTCCTTCTAAATCTAGTAACGTTTCTATGGAAACGACAAGAGTTTCTTTTGGGAGGAGAGTATCTCCGTTCCGATTCACTATTCCTTCTTTACTGCATCCCTCGCTCCCTCACTTTGACGAATTAACACTGAAATTGAGTCGCTATGGAATACCATGTGTTCTATAACTTCTCCTTCTAAATCGAGGAACGTTTCTACGGAAACGACAATATTTTCTTTTGGGAGGCGAGTATCCCCTCTCCGATGCACTATTCCATCTTTACTGCAGCCCTCGCCCCTCACACTGACGAATTAACGCGGAAGTGGTGTCGCTATGAAATAGTATTGGTCCTATGACTTCTCCTTCTAAATCTAGTAACGTTTCTATGGAAACGACAAGAGTTTCTTTTGGGAGGAGAGTATCTCCGTTCCGATTCACTATTCCTTCTTTACTGCATCCCTTGCTCCCTCACTTTGACGAATTAACACTGAAATTGAGTCGCTATGGAATACTATGTGTTCTATAACTTCTCCTTCTAAATCGAGGAACGTTTCTACGGAAACGACAATATTTTCTTTTGGGAGGCGAGTATCCCCTTTCCGATGCACTATTCCATCTTTACTGCATCCCTCGCCCCTCACACTGACGATGTAACACGGAAGTGGTGTCGCTATGCAATACTATTGGTTCTATGACTTCTCCTTCTAAATCGAGTAACGTTTCTATGGAAACGACAAGAGTTTCTTTTGGGAGGAGAGTATCTCCGTTCCGATTCACTATTCCTTCTTTACTGCATCCCTCGCTCCCTCACTTTGACGAATTAAGACTGAAATTGAGTCGCTATGGAATACTATGTGTTCTATAACTTCTCCTTCTAAATCGAGGAACGTTTCTACGGAAACGACAGTATTTTCTTTTGGGAGGCAAGTATCGCCTTTCCGATGCACTATTCCATCTTTACTGCATCCCTCGCCCCTCACACTGACGAATTAACACGGAAGTGGTGTCGCTATGAAATACTATTGGTTCTATGACTTCTCCTTCTAAATCGAGTAACGTTTCTATGGAAACGACAAGCGTTTCTTTTGGGAGGAAAGTATCTCCGTTCCGATTCACTATTCCTTCTTTACTGCATCCCTCGCTCCCTCCCATTTACGAATTAACACTGAAATTGAGTCGCTGTGGAATACTATGTGTTCTATAACTTCTCCTTCTAAATCAAGTAACGTTTATATGGAAAAGACAAGTTTTTCTTTAGGGAGGCGAGTATCCCCTTTCCGATGCACTATTCCATCTTTACTGCATCCCTCGCCCCTCACACTCACGATGTAACACGGAAGTGGTTTCGCTATGCAATACTATTGGTTCTATGACTTCTCCTTCTAAATCGAGTAACGTTTCTATGGAAACGACAAGAGTTTCTTTTGGGAGGAGAGTATCTCCGTCCCGATTCACTATTCCTTCTTTACTGCATCCCTCGCTCCCTCCCATTGACGAATTAACACTGAAATTGAGTCGCTATGGAATACTATGTGTTCTATGACTTCTCCTTCTAAATCGAGGAACGTTTCTACGGAAACGACAATATTTTCTTTTGGGAGGCGAGTATCCCCTTTCCGATGCACTATTCCATCTTTACTGCATCCCTCGCCCCTCACACTGACGAATTAACACGGAAGTGGTGTCGCTATGAAATACTATTGGTTCTATGACTTCTCCTTCTAAATCGAGTAACGTTTCTATGGAAACGACAAGAGTTTCTTTTGGGAGTAGAGTATCTCCGTACCGATTCACTATTCCTTCTTTACTGCATCCCTCGCTCCCTCCCATTGACGAATTAACACTGAAATTGAGTCGCTGTGGAATACTATGTGTTCTATAACTTCTCCTTCTAAATCAAGGAACGTTACTACGGAAACGATAATATTTTCTTTTGGGAGGCGAGTATCCCCTTTGCGATGCACTATTCCATCTTTACTGCATCCCTCGCCCCTCACACTGACGAATTAACACGGAAGTGGTGTCGCTATGCAATACTATTGGTTCTATGACTTCTCCTTCTAAATCGAGTAACGTTTCTATGGAAACGACAAGAGTTTCTTTTGGGAGGAGAGTATCTCCGTTCCGATTCACTATTCCTTCTTTACTGCATCCCTCGCTCCCTCCCATTGACGAATTAACACTGATATTGAGTCGCTATGGAATACTATGTGTTCTATAACTTCTCCTTCTAAATCGAGGAACGTTTCTACGGAAACGACAATATTTTCTTTTGGGAGGCGAGTATCCCCTTTCCGATGCACTACTCCATCTTTACTGCATCCCTCGCCCCTCACACTGACGAATTAACACGGAAGTGGTGTCGCTATGAAATACTATTGGTCCTATGACGTCTCCTTCTAAATCGAGTAACGTTTCTATGGAAACGACAGTATTTCCTTTTGGGAGGCGAGTATCTCTTTTCAGATGCCCCATTCCTCCATTACTGCTTCGATCGCTCCCTCACATTGACGAATTAACACAGAAATTGCGACGCTATGGAATACTATGGCTTCAATAACTTCTCCATGTAAATCAAGTAACGTTTATATGGAAAAGACAAGTTTTTCTTTAGGGAGGCGGGTATCCCCTTCCCGATGCACTATTCCTTCTTTGCTGCATCCCTCGCTCCCTCACATTGACGAATTAACAGAGACATTGCGTAGCTGTTAAATACTATGGGATCTATGACTTTTCCTTCTAATTCGAGTAACGTTTGTATTGCAACGACAGGATTTTCCTTTGGGAGGCGATTATCTCTTTTCTGATGAACTATTCTTTCTCTACTGCATCCCTCGCTTCCTCACTTTGACGAATTAACACTGAAATTGAGTCGCTATGAAATACTATGTGTTCTATAACTTTTCCGTCTAAATCGAGGAACGTTTCTACGGAAACGACAATATTTTCTTTTGGGAGGCGAGTATCCCCTTTCCGATCGACTATTCCATCTTTACTGCATCCCTCGCCCCTCACACTGACGAATTAACACGGAAGTGGTGTCGCTATGAAATACTATTGGTCCAATGACTTCTCCTTCTAAATCGAGTAACGTTTCTATGGAAACGACAAGAGTTTCTTTTAGGGGGAGAGTATCTCCGTTCCGATTCACTATTCCTTCTTTACTGCATCCCTCGCTCCCTCCCAGTGACGAATTAACACTGACATTGAGTCGCTATGGAATACTATGTGTTCTATAACTTCTCCTTCTAAATCGAGGAACGTTTCTACGGAAACGACAATATTTTCTTTTGGGAGGCGAGTATCCCCTTTCCGATGCACTATTCCATCTTTACTGCATCCCTCGCCCCTCACACTGACGAATTAACACGGAAGTGGTGTCGCTATGAAATACTATTGGTCCTATGACTTCTCCTTCTAAATCTAGTATCGTTTCTATGGAAACGACAAGAGTTTCTTTTGGGAGGAGAGTATCTCCGTTCCGATTCACTATTCCTTCTTTACTGCATCCCTCGCTCCCTCTCTTTGACGATTTAACACTGAAATTGAGTCGCTATGGAATACTATGTGTTCTATAACTTCTCCTTCTAAATTGAGGAACGTTTCTACGGAAACGACAATATTTTCTTTTGGGAGGCGAGTATCCCCTATCCGATGCACTATTCCATCTTTACTGCATCCCTCGCCCCTCACACTGACGAATTAACACGGAAGTGGTGTCGCTATGAAATAATATTGGTTCTATGACTTCTCCTTCTAAATCGAGTAACGTTTCTATGGAAACGACAAGAGTTTCCTTTGGGAGGAGAGTATCTCCGTTCCGATTCACTATTCCTTCATTACTGCATCCCTCGCTCCCTCCCATTGACGATTTAACACTGAAATTGAGTCGCTATGGAATACCATGTGTTCTATAACTTCTCCTTCTAAATCGAGGAACGTTTCTACGGAAACGACAATATTTTCTTTTGGGAGGCGAGTATCCCCTTTCCGATGCACTATTCCATCTTTACTGCATCCCTCGCCCCTCACACTGACGAATTAACACGGAAGTGGTGTCGCTATGAAATACTATTGGTCCTATGACTTCTCCTTCTAAATCTAGTAACGTTTCTATGGAAACGACAAGAGTTTCTTTTGGGAGGAGAGTATCTCCGTTCCGATTCACTATTCCTTCTTTACTGCATCCCTCGCTCCCTCTCTTTGACGATTTAACACTGAAATTGAGTCGCTATGGAATACTATGTGTTCTATAACTTCTCCTTCTAAATTGAGGAACGTTTCTACGCAAACGACAATATTTTCTTTTGGGAGGCGAGTATCCCCTATCCGATGCACTATTCCATCTTTATTGCATCCCTCGCCCCTCACACTGACGAATTAACACGGAAGTGGTGTCGCTATGAAATAATATTGGTTCTATGACTTCTCCTTCTAAATCGAGTAACGTTTCTATGGAAACGACAAGAGTTTCCTTTGGGAGGAGAGTATCTCCGTTCCGATTCACTATTCCTTCATTACTGCATCCCTCGCTCCCTCCCATTGACGATTTAACACTGAAATTGAGTCGCTATGGAATACCATGTGTTCTATAACTTCTCCTTCTAAATCGAGGAACGTTTCTACGGAAACGACAATATTTTCTTTTGGGAGGCGAGTATCCCCTTTCCGATGCACTATTCCATCTTTACTGCATCCCTCGCCCCTCACACTGACGAATTAACACGGAAGTGGTGTCGCTATGAAATACTATTGGTCCTATGACTTCTCCTTCTAAATCTAGTAACGTTTCTATGGAAACGACAAGAGTTTCTTTTGGGAGGAGAGTATCTCCGTTCCGATTCACTATTCCTTCTTTACTGCATCCCTCGCTCCCTCACTTTGACGAATTAACACTGAAATTGAGTCGCTATGGAATACCATGTGTTCTATAACTTCTCCTTCTAAATCGAGGAACGTTTCTACGGAAACGACAATATTTTCTTTTGGGAGGCGAGTATCCCCTCTCCGATGCACTATTCCACCTTTACTGCATCCCTCGCCCCTCACACTGACGAATTAACACGGAAGTGGTGTCGCTATGAAATAGTATTGGTCCTATGACTTCTCCTCCTAAATCTAGTAACGTTTCTATGGAAACGACAAGAGTTTCTTTTGGGAGGAGAGTATCTCCGTTCCGATTCACTATTCCTTCTTTACTGCATCCCTTGCTCCCTCACTTTGACGAATTAACACTGAAATTGAGTCGCTATGGAATACTATGTGTTCTATAACTTCTCCTTCTAAATCGAGGAACGTTTCTACGGAAACGACAGTATTTTCTTTTGGGAGGCAAGTATCGCCTTTCCGATGCACTATTCCATCTTTACTGCATCCCTCGCCCCTCACACTGACGAATTAACACGGAAGTGGTGTCGCTATGAAATACTATTGGTTCTATGACTTCTCCTTCTAAATCGAGTAACGTTTCTATGGAAACGACAAGCGTTTCTTTTGGGAGGAAAGTATCTCCGTTCTGATTCACTATTCCTTCTTTACTGCATCCCTCGCTCCCTCCCATTTACGAATTAACACTGAAATTGAGTCGCTGTGGAATACTATGTGTTCTATAACTTCTCCTTCTAAATCAAGTAACGTTTATATGGAAAAGACAAGTTTTTCTTTAGGGAGGCGAGTATCCCCTTTCCGATGCACTATTCCATGTTTACTGCATCCCTCGCCCCTCACACTCACGATGTAACACGGAAGTGGTGTCGCTATGCAATACTATTGGTTCTATGACTTCTCCTTCTAAATCGAGTAACGTTTCTATGGAAACGACAAGAGTTTCTTTTGGGAGGAGAGTATCTCCGTCCCGATTCACTATTCCTTCTTTACTGCATCCCTCGCTCCCTCCCATTGACGAATTAACACTGAAATTGAGTCGCTATGGAATACTATGTGTTCTATGACTTCTCCTTCTAAATCGAGGAACGTTTCTACGGAAACGACAATATTTTCTTTTGGGAGGCGAGTATCCCCTTTCCGATGCACTATTCCATCTTTACTGCATCCCTCGCCCCTCACACTGACGAATTAACACGGAAGTGGTGTCGCTATGAAATACTATTGGTTCTATGACTTCTCCTTCTAAATCGAGTAACGTTTCTATGGAAACGACAAGAGTTTCTTTTGGGAGTAGAGTATCTCCGTTCCGATTCACTATTCCTTCTTTACTGCATCCCTCGCTCCCTCCCATTGACGAATTAACACTGAAATTGAGTCGCTGTGGAATACTATGTGTTCTATAACTTCTCCTTCTAAATCAAGGAACGTTACTACGGAAACGATAATATTTTCTTTTGGGAGGCGAGTATCCCCTTTGCGATGCACTATTCCATCTTTACTGCATCCCTCGCCCCTCACACTGACGAATTAACACGGAAGTGGTGTCGCTATGCTATACTATTGGTTTTATGACTTCTCCTTCTAAATCGAGTAACGTTTCTATGGAAACGACAAGAGTTTCTTTTGGGAGGAGAGTATCTCCGTTCCGATTCACTATTCCTTCTTTACTGCATCCCTCGCTCCCTCCCATTGACGAATTAACACTGATATTGAGTCGCTATGGAATACTATGTGTTCTATAACTTCTCCTTCTAAATCGAGGAACGTTTCTACGGAAACGACAATATTTTCTTTTGGGAGGCGAGTATCCCCTTTCCGATGCACTACTCCATCTTTACTGCATCCCTCGCCCCTCACACTGACGAATTAACACGGAAGTGGTGTCGCTATGAAATACTATTGGTCCTATGACTTCTCCTTCTAAATCGAGTAACGTTTCTATGGAAACGACAGTATTTCCTTTTGGGAGGCGAGTATCTCTTTTCAGATGCCCCATTCCTCCATTACTGCTTCGATCGCTCCCTCACATTGACGAATTAACACAGAAATTGCGACGCTATGGAATACTATGGCTTCAATAACTTCTCCATGTAAATCAAGTAACGTTTATATGGAAAAGACAAGTTTTTCTTTAGGGAGGCGAGTATCCCCTTCCCGATGCACTATTCCTTCTTTGCTGCATCCCTCGCTCCCTCACATTGACGAATTAACAGAGACATTGCGTAGCTGTTAAATACTATGGGATCTATGACTTTTCCTTCTAATTCGAGTAACGTTTGTATTGCAACGACAGGATTTTCCTTTGGGAGGCGATTATCTCTTTTCTGATGAACTATTCTTTCTCTACTGCATCCCTCGCTCCCTCACTTTGACGAATTAACACTGAAATTGAGTCGCTATGAAATACTATGTGTTCTATAACTTTTCCGTCTAAATCGAGGAACGTTTCTACGGAAACGACAATATTTTCTTTTGGGAGGCGAGTATCCCCTTTCCGATGCACTATTCCATCTTTACTGCATCCCTCGCCCCTCACACTGACGAATTAACACGGAAGTGGTGTCGCTATGAAATACTATTGGTTCTATGACTTCTCCTTCTAAATCGAGTAACGTTTCTATGGAAACGACAAGAGTTTCTTTTGGGAGGAGAGTATCTCCGTTCCGATTCACTATTCCTTCTTTACTGCATCCCTCGCTCCCTCCCATTGACGAATTAACACTGAAATTGAGTCGCAATGGAATACTATGTGTTCTATAACTTCTCCTTCTAAATCGAGGAACGTTTCTACGGAAACGACAATATTTTCTTTTGGGAGGCGAGTATCCCCTATCCGATGCACTATTCCATCTTTACTGCATCCCTCGCCCCTCACACTGACGAATTAACACGGAAGTGGTGTCGCTATGAAATACTATTGGTTCTATGACTTCTCCTTCTAAATCGAGTAACGTTTCTATGGAAACGACAAGAGTTTCCTTTGGGAGGAGAGTATCTCCGTTCCGATTCACTATTCCTTCATTACTTCATCCCTCGCTCCCTCCCATTGACGATTTAACACTGAAATTGAGTCGCTATGGAATACCATGTGTTCTATAACTTCTCCTTCTAAATCGAGGAACGATTCTACGGAAACGACAATATTTTCTTTTGGGAGGCGAGTATCCCCTTTCCGATGCACTATTCCATCTTAACTGCATCCCTCGCCCCTCACACTGACGAATTAACACGGAAGTGGTGTCGCTATGAAATACTATTGGTCCTATGACTTCTCCTTCTAAATCTAGTAACGTTTCTATGGAAACGACAAGAGTTTCTTTTGGGAGGAGGGTATCTCCGTTCCGATTAACTATTCCTTCTTTACTGCATCCCTCGCTCCCTCACTTTGACGAATTAACACTGAAATTGAGTCGCTATGGAATACTATGTGTTCTATAACTTCTCCTTCTAAATCGAGGAACGTTTCTACGGAAACGACAATATTTTCTTTTGGGAGGCGAGTATCCCCTTTCCGATGCACTATTCCATCTTTACTGCATCCCTCGCCCCTCACACTGACGATGTAACACGGAAGTGGTGTCGCTATGAAATACTATTGGTCCTATGACTTCTCCTTCTAAATCGAGTAACGTTTCTATGGAAACGACAGTATTTTCTTTTGGGAGGCGAGTATCTCTTTTCAGATGCCCTATTCCTCCATTACTGCTTCCCTCGCTCCCTCACATTGACGAATTAACACAGAAATTGCGACGCTATGGAATACTATGGCTTCAATAACTTCTTCTTGTAAATCAAGTAACGTTTATATGGAAAAGACAAGTTTTTCTTTAGGGAGGCGAGTATCCTCTTCCCGATGCACTATTCCTTCTTTGCTGCATCCCTCGCTCCCTCACATTGACGAATTAACAGAGACATTGCGTAGCTGTGAAATACTATGGGCTCTATGACTTCTCCTTCTAATTCGAGTAACGTTTGTATTGCTACGACAGGATTTTCCTTTGGGAGGTGTTTATCTCTTTTCTGATGAACTATTCTTTCTCTACTGCATCCCTCGCTCCCTCACTTTGACGAATTAACACTGAAATTGAGTCGCTATGAAATACTATGTGTTCTATAACTTCTCCTTCTAAATCGAGGATCGTTTCTACGGAAACGACAATATTTACTTTTGGGAGGCGAGTATCCCCTTTCCGAAGCACTATTCCACCTTTACTGCATCCCTCGCCCCTCACACTGACGAATTAACACGGAAGTGGTGTCGCTATGAAATACTATTGGTTCTATGACTTCTCCTTCTAAATCGAGTAACGTTTCTATGGAAACGAAAAGCGTTTCTTTTGGGAGGAGAGTATCTCCGTTCCGATTCACTATTCCTTCTTTACTGCATCCCTCGCTCCCTCCCATTGACGAATTAACACTGAAATTGAGTCACTATGGAATACTATGTGTTCCATAACTTCTCCTTCTAAAAATAGGAACGTTTCTACGGAAACGACAATATTTTCTTTTGGGAGGTGAGTATCCCCTTTCCGATGCACTATTCCATCTTTACTGCATCCCTCGCCCCTCACACTGACGAATTAACACGGAAGGGGTGTCGCTATGAAATACTATTGGTTCTATGACTTCTCCTTCTAAATCGAGTAACGTTCCTATGGAAACGACAAGAGTTTCTTTTGGGAGGAGAGTATCTCCGTTCCGATTCACTATTCCTTCTTTACTGCATCCCTCGCTCCCTCCCATTGACGAATTAACACTGAAATTGAGCCGCTATGGAATACTATGTGTTCTATGACTTCTCCTTCTAAATCAAGGAACGTTACTACGGAAACGACAATATTTTCTTTTGGGAGGCGAGTATCCCCTTTTCGATGCACTATTCCATCTTTACTGCATCCCTCGCCCCCCACACTGACGAATTAACACGGAAGTGGTGTCGCTATGCAATACTATTGGTTCTATGACTTCTCCTTCTAAATCGAGTGACGTTTCTATGGAAACGACAAGAGTTTCTTTTGGGAGGAGAGTATCTCCGTTCCGATTCACTATTTCTTCTTTACTGCGTCCCTCGCTCCCTCCCATTGACGAATTAACACTGAAATTGAGTCGTTATGGAATACTATGTGTTCTATAACTTCTCCTTCTAAATCGAGGAACGTTTCTACGGAAACGACAATATTTTCTTTTGGGAGGCGAGTATCCCCTATCCGATGCACTATTCCATCTTTACTGCATCCCTCACCCCACGCACTGACGTATTAACACGGAAGTGGTGTCGCTATGAATTACTATTGGTTCTATGACTTTTCCTTCTAAATCGAGTAACGTTTCTATGGAAACGACAAGAGTTTCCTTTGGGAGGAGAGTATCTCCGTTCCGATTCACTATTCCTTCTTTACTGCATCCCTCGCTCCCTCCCATTGACGAATTAACACTGAAATTGAGTCGCTATGGAATACTATGTGTTCTATAACTTCTCCTTCTAAATCGAGGAACGTTTCTACGGAAACGACATTATTTTCTTTTGGGAGGCGAGTATCCCATTTCCGATGCACTATTCCATCTTTACTGCATCCCTCGCCCCTCACACTGACGAATTAACACGGAAGTGGTGTCGCTATGAAATACTATTGGTCCTATGACTTCTCCTTCTAAATCGAGTAACGTTTCTATAGAAACGACAAGAGTTTCTTTTGGGAGGAGAGTATCTCCGTTCCGATTCACTATTCCTTCTTTACTGCATCCCTCGCTCCCTCACTTTGACGAATTAACACTGAAATTGAGTCGCTATGGAATACTATGTGTTCTATAACTTCTGCTTCTAAATCGAGGAACGTTTCTACGGAAACGACAATATTTTCTTTTGGGAGGCGAGTATCCCCTTTCCGATGCACTATTCCATCTTTACTGCATCCCTCGCCCCTCACACTGACGAATTAACACGGAAGGGGTGTCGCTATGAAATTCTATTGGTTCTATGACTTCTCCTTCTAAATCGAGTAACGTTTCTATGGAAACGACAAGAGTTTCTTTTGGGAGGAGAGTATCTCCGTTCCGATTCACTATTCCTTCTTTACTGCATCCCTCGCTCCCTCCCATTGACGAATTAACACTGAAATTGAGTCGCTATGGAATACTATGTGTTCTATAACTTCTCCTTCTAAATCGAGGAACGTTTCTACGGAAACGACAATATTTTCTTTTGGGAGGCGAGTATCCCCTTTCCGATGCACTATTCCATCTTTACTGCATCCCTCGCCCCTCACACTGACGAATTAACACGGAAGTGGTGTCGCTATGAAATACTATTGGTCCTATGACTTCTCCTTCTAAATCGAGTAACGTTTCTATGGAAACGACAGTATTTCCTTTTGGGAGGCGAGTATCTCTTTTCAGATGCCCCATTCCTCTATTACTGCTTCCCTCGCTCCCTCACATTGACGAATTAACACAGAAATTGCGACGCTATGGAATACTATGGCTTCAATAACTTCTCCTTGTAAATCAAGTAACGTTTATATGGAAAAGACAAGTTTTTCTTTAGGGAGGCGAGTATCCTTTTCCCGATGCACTATTCCTTCTTTGCTGCATCCCTCGCTCCCTCACATTGACGAATTAACAGAGACATTGCGTAGCTGTGAAATACTATGGGATCTATGACTTTTCCTTCTACTTCGAGTAACGTTTGTATTGCAACGACAGGATTTTCCTTTGGGAGGCGATTATCTCTTTTCTGTTGAACTATTCTTTCTCTACTGCATCCCTCGCTCCCTCACTTTGACGAATTAACACTGAAATTGAGTCGCTATGAAATACTATGTGTTCTATAACTTCTCCTTCTAAATCGAGGAACGTTTCTACGGAAACGACAATATTTTCTTTTGGGAGGCGAGTATCCCCTTTCCGATGCACTATTCCACCTTTACTGCATCCCTCGCCCCTCACACTGACGAATTAACACGGAAGGGGTGTCGCTATGAAATACTATTGGTTCTATGACTTCTCCTTCTAAATCGAGTAACGTTTCTATGGAAACGACAAGAGTTTCTTTTGGGAGGTGAGTATCTCCGTTCCGATTCACTATTCCTTCTTTACTGCATCCCTCGCTCCCTCCCATTGACGAATTAACACTGAAATTGAGCCGCTATGGAATACTATGTGTTCTATAACTTCTCCTTCTAAATCAAGGAACGTTACTACGGAAACGACAATATTTTCTTTTGGGAGGCGAGTATCCCCTTTTCGATGCACTATTCCATCTTTACTGCATCCCTCGCCCCTCACACTGACGAATTAACACGGAAGTGGTGTCGCTATGCAACACTATTGGTTCTATGACTTCTCCTTCTAAATCGAGTAACGTTTCTATGGAAACGACAAGAGTTTCTTTTGGGAGGAGAGTATCTCCGTTCCGATTCACTATTCCTTCTTTACTGCATCCCTCGCTCCCTCCCATTGACGAATTAACACTGAAATTGACTCGCTATGGAATACTATGTGTTCAATAACTTCTCCTTCTAAATCGAGGAACGTTTCTACGGAAACGACAATATTTTCTTTTGGGAGGCGAGTATCCCCTATCCGATGCACTATTCCATCTTTACTGCATCCCTCACCCCTCGCACTGACGTATTAACACGGAAGTGGTGTCGCTATGAATTGCTATTGGTTCTATGACTTCTCCTTCTAAATTGAGTAACGTTTCTATGGAAACGACAAGAGTTTTCTTTGGGAGGAGAGTATCTCCGTTCCGATTCACTATTCCTTCTTTACTGCATCCCTCGCTCCCTCCCATTGACGAATTAACACTGAAATTGAGTCGCTATGGAATACTATGTGTTCTATAACTTCTCCTTCTAAATCGAGGAACGTTTCTACGGAAACGACAATATTTTCTTTTGGGAGGCGAGTATCCCATTTCCGATGCACTATTCCATCTTTACTGCATCCCTCGCCCCTCACACTGACGAATTAACACGGAAGTGGTGTCGCTATGAAATACTATTGGTCCTATGACTTCTCCTTCTAAATCGAGTAACGTTTCTATGGAAACGACAAGAGTTTCATTTGGGAGGAGAGTATCTCCGTTCCGATTCACTATTCCTTCTTTACTGCATCCCTCGCTCCCTCACTTTGACGAATTAACACTGAAATTGAGTCACTATGGAATACTATGTGTTCTATAACTTCTCCTTCTAAATCGAGGAACGTTTCTACGGAAACGACAATATTTTCTTTTGGGAGGCGAGTATCCCCTTTCCGATGCACTGTTCCATCTTTACTGCATCCCTCGCCCCTCACACTGACGAATTAACACGGATGTGGTGTCGCTATGAAATACTATTGGTCCTATGACTTCTCCTTCTAAATCGAGTAACGTTTCTATGGAAACGACAAGAGTTTCTTTTGGGAGGAGAGTATCTCCGTTCCGATTCACTATACCTTCTTTACTGCATCCCTCGCTCCCTCACTTTGACGAATTAACACTGAAATTGAGTCGCTATGGAATACTATGTGTTCTATAACTTCTCCTTCTAAATCGAGGAACGTTTCTACGGAAACGACAATATTTTCTTTTGGGAGGCGAGTATCCCCTATCCGATGCACTATTCCATCTTTACTGCATCCCTCGCCCCTCGCACTGACGTATTAACACGCAAGTGGTGTCGCTATGAATTACTATTGGTTCTATGACTTCTCCTTCTAAATCGAGTAACGTTTCTATGGAAACGACAAGAGTTTCCTTTGGGAGGAGAGTATCTCCGTTCCGATTCACTATTCCTTCTTTACTGCATCCCACGCTCCCTCCCATTGACGAATTAACACTGAAATTGAGTCGCTATGGAATACTATGTGTTCTATAACTTCTCCTTCTAAATCGAGGAACGTTTCTACGGAAACGACAATATTTTCTTTTGGGAGGCGAGTATCCCCTTTCCGATGCACTATTCCATCTTTACTGCATCCCTCGCCCCTCACACTGACGAATTAACACGGAAGTGGTGTCGCTATGATATACTATTGGTCCTATGACTTCTCGTTCTAAATCGAGTAACGTTTCTATGGAAACGACAAGAGTTTCTTTTGGGAGGAGAGTATCTCCGTTCCGATTCACTATTCCTTCTTTACTGCATCCCTCGCTCCCTCACTTTGACGAATTAACACTGAAATTGAGTCGCTATGGAATACTATGTGTTCTATAACTTCTCCTTCTAAATCGAGGAACGTTTCTACGGAAACGACAATATTTTCTTTTGGGAGGCGAGTATCCCCTTTCCGATGCACTATTCCATCTTTACTGCATCCCTCGCCCCTCACACTGACGAATTAACACGGAAGTGGTGTCGCTATGAAATACTATTGGTCCTATGACTTCTCCTTCTAAATCGAGTAACCTTTCTATGGAAACGACAAGAGTTTCTTTTGGGAGGAGAGTATCTCCGTTCCGATTCACTATTCCTTCTTTACTGCATCCATCGCTCCCTCCCATTGACGAATTAACACTGAAATTGAGACGCTATGGAATACTCTGTGTTCTATAACTTCTCCTTCGAAATCGAGGACCGTTTCTACGGAAATGACAATATTTTCTTTTGGGAGGCGAGTATCCCCTTTCCGATGCACTATTCCATCTTTACTGCATCCCTCGCCCCTCACACTGACGAATTAGCACGGAAGTGGTGTGGCTATGAAATACTATTGGTTCTATGACTTCTCCTTCTAAATCGAGTAACGTTTCTATGGAAACGACAAGAGTTTCTTTTGGGAGGAGAGTATCTCCGTTCCGATACACTATTCCTTCTTTACTGCATCCCTCGCTCCCTCCCATTGACGAATTAACACTGAAATTGAGTCGCTATGGAATACTATGTGTTCTATAACTTCTCCTTCTAAATCGAGGAACGTTTCTACGGAAACGACATTATTTTCTTTTGGGAGGCGAGTATCCCCTTTCCGATGCACTATTCCATCTTTACTGCATCCCTCGCCCCTCACACTGACGAATTAACACGGAAGTGGTGTCGCTATGAAATACTGTTGGTCCTATGACTTCTCCTTCTAAATCGAGTAACGTTTCTATGGAAACGACAAGGGTTTCTTTTGGGAGGAGAGTATCTCCGTTCCGATTCACTATTCCTTCTTTACTGCATCCCTCGCTCCCTCCCAATGACGCATTAACACTGAAATTGAGTCGCTATGGAATACTATGTGTTCTATAATTTCTCCTTCTAAATCGAGGAACGTTTCTACGGAAACGACATTATTTTCTTTTGGGAGGCGAGTATCCCCTTTCCGATGCACTATTCCATCTTTACTGCATCCCTCACCCCTCACACTGACGAATTAACACGGAAGTGGTGTCGCTATGAAATACTATTGGTCCTATGATTTTTCCTTCTAAATCGAATAACGTTTCTATGGAAACGACATGAGTTTCTTTTGGGAGGAGAGTATCTCCGTTCCGATTCACTATTCCTTCTTTACTGCATCCCTCGCTCCCTCCCATTGACGAATTAACACTGAAGTTGAGTCGCTATGGAATACTATGTGTTCTATAACTTCTCCTTCTAAATCGAGGAACGTTTCTACGGAAACGACAATATTTTCTTTTGGGAGGCGAGTATCCCCTTTCCGATGCACTATTCCATCTTTACTGCATCCCTCGCCCCTCACACTGACGAATTAACACGGAAGTGGTGTCGCTGTGAAATACTATTGGTCCAATGACTTCTCCTTCTAAATCGAGTAACGTTTCTATGGAAACGACAAGAGTTTCTTTTGGGAGGAGAGTATCTCCGTTCCGATTCACTATTCCTTCTTTACTGCATCCCTCGCTCCCTCCCATTGACGAATTAACACTGACATTGAGTCGCTATGGAATACTATGTGTTCTATAACTTCTCCTTCTAAATCGAGGAACGTTTCTACGGAAACGACAATATTTTCTTTTGGGAGGCGAGTATCCCCTTTCCGATGCACTACTCCATCTTTACTGCATCCATCGCCCCTCACACTGACGAATTAACACGGAAGTGGTGTCGCTATGAAATACTATTGGTCCAATGACTTCTCCTTCTAAATCGAGTAACGTTTCTATGGAAACGACAAGAGTTTCTTTTGGGAGGAGAGTATCTCCGTTGCGATTCACTATTCCTTCTTTACTGCATCCCTCGCTCCCTCCCATTGACGAATTAACACTGACATTGAGTCGCTATGGAATACTATGTGTTCTATAACTTCTCCTTCTAAATCGAGGAACGTTTCTACGGAAACGACAATATTTTCTTTTGGGAGGCGAGTATCACCTTTCCGATGCACTATTCCATCTTTACTGCATCCCTCGCCCCTCACACTGACGAATTAACACGGAAGTGGTGTCGCTATGAAATACTATTGGTTCTATGACTTCTCCTTCTAAATCGAGTAACGTTTCTATGGAAACGACAAGAGTTTCTTTTGGGAGGAGAGTATCTCCGTTCCGATTCACTATTCCTTCTTTACTGCATCCCTCGCTCCCTCCCATTGACGAATTAACACTGAAATTGAGTCGCTATGGAATACTATGTGTTCTATAACTTCTCCTTGTAAATCGAGGAACGTTTCTACGGAAACGACAATATTTTCTTTTGGGAGGCGAGTATCCCCTTTCCGATGCACTACTCCATCTTTACTGCATCCCTCGCCCCTCACACTGACGAATTAACACGGAAGTGGTGTCGCTATGAAATACTATTGGTCCAATGACTTCTCCTTCTAAATCGAGTAACGTTTCTATGGAAACGACAAGAGTTTCTTTTAGGAGGAGAGTATCTCCGTTCCGATTCACTATTCCTTCTTTACTGCATCCCTCGCTCCCTCCCATTGACGAATTAACACTGACATTGAGTCGCTATGGAATACTATGTGTTCTATAACTTCTCCTTCTAAATCGAGGAACGTTTCTACGGAAACGACAATATTTTCTTTTGGGAGGCGAGTATCCCCTTTACGATACACTATTCCATCTTTACTGCATCCTTCGCCCCTCACACTGACGAATTAACACGGTAGTGGTGTCGCTATGAAATACTATTGGTTCTATGACTTCTCCTTCTAAATCGAGTAACGTTTCTATGGAAACGACAAGAGTTTCTTTTGGGAGGAGAGTATCTCCGTTTCCTTTTCACTATTCTTTCTTCACTGCATCCCTCGCTCACTCCCATTGACGAATTAACACTGAAATTGAGTCGCTATGGAATACTATGTGTTCTATAGCTTCTCCTTCTAAATCGAGGAACGTTTCTACGGAAACGACAATATTTTCTTTTGGGAGGCGAGTATCCCCTTTCCGATGCACGATTCCATCTTTACTGCATTCCTCGCCCCTCACACTGACGAATTAACACGGAAGTGGTGTCGCTATGAAATACTGTTGGTTCTATGACTTGTCCTTCTAAATCGAGTAACGTTTCTATGGAAACGACAAGAGTTTCTTTTGGGAGGAGAGTATCTCCGTTCCGATTCACTATTCCTTCTTTACTGCATCCCTCGCTCCCTCCCATTGACGAATTAACACTGAAATTGAGTCGCTATGGAATACTATGTGTTCTATGACTTCTCCTTCTAAATCGAGGAACGTTTCTACGGAAACGACAATATTTTCTTTTGGGAGGCGAGTATCCCCTTTCCGATGCACCATTCCATCTTTACTGCATCCCTCGCCCCTCACACTGACGAACTAACACGGAAGTGGTGTCGCTATGAAATACTATTGGTTCTATGACTTCTCCTTCTAAATCGAGTAACGTTTCTATGGAAACGACAAGAGTTTCTTTTGGGAGGAGAGTATCTCCGTTCCGATTCACTATTCCTTCTTTACTGCATCCCTCGCTCCCTCCCATTGACGAATTAACACTGAAATTGAGTCGCTATGGAATACTATGTGTTCTATAACGTTCTCCTTGTAAATCGAGGAACGTTTCTACGGAAACGACAATATTTTCTTTTGGGAGGCGAGTATCCCCTTTCCGATGCACTACTCCATCTTTAACTGCATCCCTCGCCCCTCACACTGACGAATTAACACGGAAGTGGTGTCGCTATGAAATACTATTGGTCCAATGACTTCTCCTTCTAAATCGAGTAACGTTTCTATGGAAACGACAAGAGTTTCTTTTAGGAGGAGAGTATCTCCGTTCCGATTCACTATTCCTTCTTTACTGCATCCCTCGCTCCCATCCCATTGACGAATTAACACTGACATTGAGTCGCTATGGAATACTATGTGTTCTATAACTTCTCCTTCTAAATCGAGGAACGTTTCTACGGAAACGACAATATTTTCTTTTGGGAGGCGAGTATCCCCTTTACGATACACTATTCCATCTTTACTGCATCCTTCGCCCCTCACACTGACGAATTAACACGGTAGTGGTGTCCGCTATGAAATACTATTGGTTCTATGACTTCTCCTTCTAATCGAGTAACGTTTCTATGGAAACGACAAGAGTTTCTTTTGGGAGGAGAGTATCTCCGTTTCCTTTTCACTATTCTTTCTTCACTGCATCCCTCGCTCACTCCCATTGACGAATTAACACTGAAATTGAGTCGCTATGGAATACTATGTGTTCTATAGCTTCTCCTTCTAAATCGAGGAACGTTTCTACGGAAACGACAATATTTTCTTTTGGGAGGCGAGTATCCCCTTTCCGATGCACGATTCCATCTTTACTGCATTCCTCGCCCCTCACACTGACGAATTAACACGGAAGTGGTGTCGCTATGAAATACTGTTGGTTCTATGACTTGTCCTTCTAAATCGAGTAACGTTTCTATGGAAACGACAAGAGTTTCTTTTGGGAGGAGAGTATCTCCGTTCCGATTCACTATTCCTTCTTTACTGCATCCCTCGCTCCCTCCCATTGACGAATTAACACTGAAATTGAGTCGCTATGGAATACTATGTGTTCTATGACTTCTCCTTCTAAATCGAGGAACGTTTCTACGGAAACGACAATATTTTCTTTTGGGAGGCGAGTATCCCCTTTCCGATGCACCATTCCATCTTTACTGCATCCCTCGCCCCTCACACTGACGAACTAACACGGAAGTGGTGTCGCTATGAAATACTATTGGTTCTATGACTTCTCCTTCTAAATCGAGTAACGTTTCTATGGAAACGACAAGAGTTTCTTTTGGGAGGAGAGTATCTCCGTTCCGATACACTATTCCTTCTTTACTGCATCCCTCGCTCCCTCCCATTGACGAATTAACACTGAAATTGAGTCGCTTTGGAATACTATGTGTTCTATAACTTCTCCTTCTAAATCGAGGAACGTATCTACGGAAACGACAATATTTTCTTTTGGGAGGCGAGTATCCCCTTTCCGATGCACTATTCCATCTTTACTGCATCCCTCGCCCCTCACACCGACGAATTAACACGGAAGTGGTGTCGCTATGAAATACTGTTGGTCCTATGACTTCTCCTTCTAAATCGAGTAACGTTTCTATGGAAACGACAAGGGTTTCTTTTGGGAGGAGAGTATCTCCGTTCCGATTCACTATTCCTTCTTTACTGCATCCCTCGCTCCCTCCCAATGACGAATTAACACTGAAATTGAGTCGCTATGGAATACTATGTGTTCTATAACTTTTCCTTCTAAATCGAGGAACGTTTCTACGGAAACGACATTATTTTCTTTTGGGAGGCGAGTATCCCCTTTCCGATGCACTATTCCATCTTTACTGCATCCCTCACCCCTCACACTGACGAATTAACACGGAAGTGGTGTCGCTATGAAATACTATTGGTCCTATGATTTTTCCTTCTAAATCGAGTAACGTTTCTATGGAAACGACAAGAGTTTCTTTTGGGAGGAGAGTATCTCCGTTCCGATTCACTATTCCTTCTTTACTGCATCCCTCGCTCCCTCCCATTGACGAATTAACACTGAAATTGAGTCGCTATGGAATACTATGTGTTCTATAACTTCTCCTTCTAAATCGAGGAACGTTTCTACGGAAACGACAATATTTTCTTTTGGGAGGCGAGTATCCCGTTTCCGATGCACTATTCCATCTTTACTGCATCCCTCGCCCCTCACACTGACGAATTAACACGGAAGTGGTGTCGCTATGAAATACTATTGGTCCAATGACTTCTCCTTCTAAATCGAGTAACGTTTCTATGGAAACGACAAGAGTTTCTTTTGGGAGGAGAGTATCTCCGTTCCGATTCACTATTCCTTCTTTACTGCATCCCTCGCTCCCTCCCATTGACGAATTAACACTGACATTGAGTCGCTATGGAATACTATGTGTTCTATAACTTCTCCTTCTAAATCGAGGAACGTTTCTACGGAAACGACAATATTTTCTTTTGGGAGGCGAGTATCCCCTTTACGATGCACTATTCCATCTTTACTGCATCCCTCGCCCCTCTCACTGACGAATTAACACGGAAGTGGTGTCGCTATGAAATACTATTGGTTCTATGACTTCTCCTTCTAAATCGAGTAACGTTTCTATGGAAACGACAAGAGTTTTTTTTTGGGAGGAGAGTATCTCCGTTCCGATTCACTATTCCTTCTTTACTGCATCCCTTGCTCCCTCCCATTGACGAATTAACACTGAAATTGAGTCGCTATGGAATACTATGTGTTCTATAACTTCTCCTTCTAAATCGAGGAACGTTTCTACGGAAACGACAATATTTTCTTTTGGGAGGCGAGTATCCCCTTTCCGATGCACTACTCCATCTTTACTGCATCCCTCGCCCCTCACACTGACGAATTAACACGGAAGTGGTGTCGCTATGAAATACTATTGGTCCAATGACTTCTCCTTCTAAATCGAGTAACGTTTCTATGGAAACGACAAGAGTTTCTTTTGGGAGGAGAGTATCTCCGTTCCGATTCACTATTCCTTCTTTACTGCATCCCTCGCTCCCTCCCATTGACGAATTAACACTGACATTGAGTCGCTATGGAATACTATGTGTTCTATAACTTCTCCTTCTAAATCGAGGAACGTTTCTACGGAAACGACAATATTTTCTTTTGGGAGGCGAGTATCCCCTTTACGATGTACTATTCCATCTTTACTGCATCCCTCGCCCCTCACACTGACGAATTAACACGGAAGTGGTGTCGCTATGAGATACTATTGGTTCTATGACTTCTCCTTCCAAATCGAGTAACGTTTCTATGGAAACGACAAGAGTTTCTTTTGGGAGGAGAGTATCTCCGTTCCGATTCACTATTCCTTCTTCACTGCATCCCTCGCTCCCTCCCATTGACGAATTAACACTGAAATTGAGTCGCTATGGAATACTATGTGTTCTATAGCTTCTCCTTCTAAATCGAGGAACGTTTCTACGGAAACGACAATATTTTCTTTTGGGAGGCGAGTATCCCCTTTCCGATGCACGATTCCATCTTTACTGCATTCCTCGCCCCTCACACTGACGAATTAACACGGAAGTGGTGTCCCTATGAAATACTGTTGGTTCTATGACTTCTCCTTCTAAATCGAGTAACGTTTCTATGGAAACGACAAGGGTTTCTTTTGGGAGGAGAGTATCGCCGTTCCGATTCACTATTCCTTCTTTACTGCATCCCTCGCTCCCTCCCATTGACGAATTAACACTGAAATTGAGTCGCTATGGAATACTATGTGTTCTATAACTTCTCCTTCTAAATCGAGGAACGTTTCTACGGAAACGACAATATTTTCTTTTGGGAGGCGAGTATCCCCTTTCCGATGCACTATTCCATCTTTACTGCATCCCTCGCCCCTCACACTGACGAACTAACACGGAAGTGGTGTCGCTATGATATACTATTGGTTCTATGACTTCTCCTTCTAAATCGAGTAACGTTTCTATGGAAACGACAAGAGTTTCTTTTGGGAGGAGAGTATCTCCGTTCCGATTCACTATTCCTTCTTTACTGCATCCCTCGCTCCCTCCCATTGACGAATTAACACTGACATTGAGTCGCTATGGAATACTATGTGTTCTATAACTTCTCCTTCTAAATCGAGGAACGTTTCTACGGAAACGACATTATTTTCTTTTGGGAGGCGAGTATCCCCTTTCCGATGCACTATTCCATCTTTACTGCATCCCTCACCCCTCACACTGACGAATTAACACGGAAGTGGTGTCGCTATGAAATACTAATGGTCCCATGATTTCTCCTTCTAAATCGAGTAACGTTTCTATGGAAACGACAAGAGTTTCTTTTGGGAGGAGAGTATCTCCGTTCCGATTCACTATTCCTTCTTTACTGCATCCCTCGCTCCGTCTCAATGACGAATTAACACTGAAATTGAGTCGCTATGGAATACTATGTGTTCTATAACTCCTCCTTCTAAATCGAGGAACGTTTCTACGGAAACGACAATATTTTCTTTTGGGAGGCGAGTATCCCCTTTCCGATGCACTATTCCATCTTTACTGCATCCCTCGCCCCTCACACTGACGAATAAACACGGAAGTGGTGTCGCTATGAAATATTATTGGTCCTATGATTTCTCCATCTAAATCGAGTAACGTTTCTATGGAAACGACTAGAGTTTCTTTTGGGAGGAGAGTATCTCCGTTCCGATTCACTATTCCTTCTTTACTGCATCCCTCGCTCCGTCCCAATGACGAATTAACACTGAAATTGAGTCGCTATGGAATACTATGTGTTCTATAACTCCTCCTTCTAAATCGAGGAACGTTTCTACGGAAACGACAATATTTTCTTTTGGGAGGCGAGTATCCCCTTTCCGATGCACTATTCCATCTTTACTGCATCCCTCGCCCCTCACACTGACGAATTAACACGGAAGTGGTGTCGCTATGAAATACTATTGGTTCTATGACTTCTCCTTCTAAATCGAGTAACGTTTCTATGGAAACGACAAGAGTTTCTTTTGGGAGGAGAGTATCTCCGTTCCGATTCACTATTCCTTCTTTACTGCATCCCTCGCTCCGTCCCAATGACGAATTAACACTGAAATTGAGTCGCTATGGAATACTATGTGTTCTATAACTCCTCCTTCTAAATCGAGGAACGTTTCTACGGAAACGACAATATTTTCTTTTGGGAGGCGAGTATCCCCTTTCCGATGCACTATTCCATCTTTACTGCATCCCTCGCCCCTCACACTGACGAATTAACACGGAAGTGGTGTCGCTATGAAATACTATTGGTTCTATGACTTCTCCTTCTAAATCGAGTAACGTTTCTATGGAAACGACAAGAGTTTTTTTTGGGAGGAGAGTATCTCCGTTCCGATTCACTATTCCTTCTTTACTGCATTCCTCGCTCCCTCCCATTGACGAATTAACACTGAAATTGAGTCGCTATGGAATACTATGTGTTCAATAACTTCTCCTTCTAAATCGAGAACGTTTCTACGGAAACGACAATATTTTCTTTTGGGAGGCGAGTATCCCCTTTCCGATGCACTACTCCATCTTTACTGCATCCCTCGCCCCTCACACTGACGAATTAACACAGAAGTGGTGTCGCTACGAAATACTATTGGTCCAATGACTTCTCCTTCTAAATCGAGTAACGTTTCTATGGAAACGACAAGAGTTTCTTTTAGGGGGAGAGTATCTCCGTTCCGATTCACTATTCCTTCTTTACTGCATCCCTCGCTCCCTCCCATTGACGAATTAACACTGACATTGAGTCGCTATGGAATACTATGTGTTCTATAACTTCTCCTTCTAAATCGAGGAACGTTTCTACGGAAACGACAATATTTTCTTTTGGGAGGCGAGTATCCCCTTTACGATGCACTATTCCATCTTTACTGCATCCCTCGCCCCTCACACTGACGAATTAACACGAAAGTGGTGTCGCTATGAAATACTATTGGTTCTACGACTTCTCCTTCTAAACCGAGTAACGTTTCTATGGAAACGACAAGAGTTTCTTTTGGGAGGAGAGTATCTCCGTTCCGATTCACTATTCCTTCTTTACTGCATCCCTCGCTCCCTCCCATTGACGAATTAACACTGAAATTGAGTCGCAATGGAATATTATGTGTTCTATGACTTCTCCTTCTAAATCGAGGAACGTTTCTACGGAAACGACAATATTTTCTTTTGGGAGGCGAGTATCCCCTTTCCGATGCACCATTCCATCTCTACTGCATCCCTCGCCCCTCACACTGACGAACTAACACGGAAGTGGTGTCGCTATGAAATACTATTGGTTCTATGACTTCTCCTTCTAAATCGAGTAACGTTTCTATGGAAACGACAAGAGTTTCTTTTGGGAGGAGAGTATCTCCGTTCCGATTCACTATTCCTTCTTTACTGCATCCCTCGATCCCTCCCATTGACGAATTAACACTGACATTGAGTCGCTATGGAATACTATGTGTTCTATAACTTCTCCTTCTAAATCGAGGAACGTTTCTACGGAAACGACATTATTTTCTTTTGGGAGGCGAGTATCCCCTTTCCGATGCACTATTCCATCTTTACTGCATCCCTCACCCCTCACACTGACGAATTAACACGGAAGTGGTGTCGCTATGAAATACTATTGGTCCTATGATTTCTCCTTCTAAATCGAGTAACGTTTCTATGGAAACGACAAGAGTTTCTTTTGGGAGGAGAGTATCTCCGTTCCGATTCACTATTCCTTCTTCACTGCATCCCTCGCTCCCTCCCATTGACGAATTAACACTGAAATTGAGTCGCTATGGAATACTATGTGTTCCATAGCTTCTCCTTCTAAATCGAGGAACGTTTCTACGGAAACGACAATATTTTCTTTTGGGAGGCGAGTATCCCCTTTCCGATGCACGATTCCATCTTTACTGCATTCCTCGCCCCTCACACTGACGAATTAACACGGAAGTGGTGTCCCTATGAAATACTGTTGGTTCTATGACTTCTCCTTCTAAATCGAGTAACGTTTCTATGGAAACGACAAGAGTTTCTTTTGGGAGGAGAGTATCTCCGTTCCGATTCACTATTCCTTCTTTACTGCATCCCTCGCTCCCTCCCATTGACGAATTAACACTGAAATTGAGTCGCTATGGAATACTATGTGTTCTATGACTTCTCCTTCTAAATCGAGGAACGTTTCTACGGAAACGACAATATTTTCTTTTGGGAGGCGAGTATCCCCTTTCCGATGCACTATTCCATATTTA
Source organism: Schistocerca piceifrons (assembly GCF_021461385.2). Classification (NCBI taxonomy): domain Eukaryota; kingdom Metazoa; phylum Arthropoda; class Insecta; order Orthoptera; family Acrididae; genus Schistocerca; species Schistocerca piceifrons. Next base: position 31,561 of record NW_025728216.1, on the reverse strand, counting down.
CTGCATCCCTCGCCCCTCACACTGACGAACTAACACGGAAGTGGTGTCGCTATGATATACTATTGGTTCTATGACTTCTCCTTCTAAATCGAGTAACGTTTCTATGGAAACGACAAGAGTTTCTTTTGGGAGGAGAGTATCTCCGTTCCGATTCACTATTCCTTCTTTACTGCATCCCTCGCTCCCTCCCATTGACGAATTAACACTGACATTGAGTCGCTATCGAATACTATGTGTTCTATAACTTCTCCTTCTAAATCGAGGAACGTTTCTACGGAAACGACATTATTTTCTTTTGGGAGGCGAGTATCCCCTTTCCGATGCACTATTCCATCTTTACTGCATCCCTCACCCCTCACACTGACGAATTAACACGGAAGTGGTGTCGCTATGAAATACTATTGGTCCCATGATTTCTCCTTCTAAATCGAGTAACGTTTCTATGGAAACGACAAGAGTTTCTTTTGGGAGGAGAGTATCTCCGTTCCGATTCACTATTCCTTCTTTACTGCATCCCTCGCTCCGTCCCAATGACGAATTAACACTGAAATTGAGTCGCTATGGAATACTATGTGTTCTATAACTCCTCCTTCTAAATCGAGGAACGTTTCTACGGAAACGACAATATTTTCTTTTGGGAGGCGAGTATCCCCTTTCCGATGCACTATTCCATCTTTACTGCATCCCTCGCCCCTAACACTGACGAATTAACACGGAAGTGGTGTCGCTATGAAATATTATTGGTCCTATGATTTCTCCATCTAAATCGAGTAACGTTTCTATGGAAACGACTAGAGTTTCTTTTGGGAGGAGAGTATCTCCGTTCCGATTCACTATTCCTTCTTTACTGCATCCCTCGCTCCGTCCCAATGACGAATTAACACTGAGATTGAGTCGCTATGGAATACTATGTGTTCTATAACTCCTCCTTCTAAATCGAGGAACGTTTCTACGGAAACGACAATATTTTCTTTTGGGAGGCGAGTATCCCCTTTCCGATGCACTATTCCATCTTTACTGCATCCCTCGCCCCTCACACTGACGAATTAACACGGAAGTGGTGTCGCTATGAAATACTATTGGTTCTATGACTTCTCCTTCTAAATCGAGTAACGTTTCTATGGAAACGACAAGAGTTTCTTTTGGGAGGAGAGTATCTCCGTTCCGATTCACTATTCCTTCTTTACTGCATCCCTCGCTCCGTCCCAATGACGAATTAACACTGAAATTGAGTCTCTATGGAATACTATGTGTTCTATAACTCCTCCTTCTAAATCGAGGAACGTTTCTACGGAAACGACAATATTTTCTTTTGGGAGGCGAGTATCCCCTTTCCGATGCACTATTCCATCTTTACTGCATCCCTCGCCCCTCACACTGACGAATTAACACGGAAGTGGTGTCGCTATGAAATACTATTGGTTCTATGACTTCTCCTTCTAAATCGAGTAACGTTTCTATGGAAACGACAAGAGTTTTTTTTGGGAGGAGAGTATCTCCGTTCCGATTCACTATTCCTTCTTTACTGCATCCCTCGCTCCCTCCCATTGACGAATTAACACTGAAATTGAGTCGCTATGGAATACTATGTGTTCAATAACTTCTCCTTCTAAATCGAGAACGTTTCTACGGAAACGACAATATTTTCTTTTGGGAGGCGAGTATCCCCTTTCCGATGCACTACTCCATCTTTACTGCATCCCTCGCCCCTCACACTGACGAATTAACACGGAAGTGGTGTCGCTATGAAATACTATTGGTCCAATGACTTCTCCTTCTAAATCGAGTAACGTTTCTATGGAAACGACAAGAGTTTCTTTTAGGGGGAGAGTATCTCCGTTCCGATTCACTATTCCTTCTTTACTGCATCCCTCGCTCCCTCCCATTGACGAATTAACACTGACATTCAGTCGCTATGGAATACTATGTGTTCTATAACTTCTCCTTCTAAATCGAGGAACGTTTCTACGGAAACGACAATATTTTCTTTTGGGAGGCGAGTATCCCCTTTACGATGCACTATTCCATCTTTACTGCATCCCTCGCCCCTCACACTGACGAATTAACACGGAAGTGGTGTCGCTATGAAATACTATTGGTTCTATGACTTCTCCTTCTAAATCGATTAACGTTTCTATGGAAACGACATGAGTTTCTTTTGGGAGGAGAGTATCTCCGTTCCGATTCACTATTCCTTCTTTACTGCATCCCTCGCTCCCTCCCATTGACGAATTAACACTGACATTGAGTCGCTATGGAATACTATGTGTTCTATTACTTCTCCTTCTAAATCGAGGAACGTTTCTACGGAAACGACATTATTTTCTTTTGGGAGGCGAGTATCCCCTTTCCGATGCACTATTCCATCTTTACTGCATCCCTCACCCCTTACACTGACGAATTAACACGGAAGTGGTGTCGCTATGAAATACTATTGGTCCTATGATTTCTCCTTCTAAATCGAGTAACGTTTCTATGGAAACGACAAGAGTTTCTTTTGGGAGGAGAGTATCTCCGTTCCGATTCACTATTCCTTCTTTACTGCATCCCTCGCTCCCTCCCATTGACGAATTAACACTGACATTGAGTCGCTATGGAATACTATGTGTTCTATAACTTCTTCTTCTAAATCGAGGAACGTTTCTACGGAAACGACAATATTTTCTTTTGGGAGGAGAGTATCCCCTTTACGATGCACTATTCCATCTTTACTGCATCCCTCGCCCCTCACACTGACGAATTAACACGGAAGTGGTGTCGCTATGAAATACTATTGGTTCTATGACTTCTCCTTCTAAATCGAGTAATGTTTCTATGGAAACGACAAGAGTTTCATTTGGGAGGAGAGTATCTCCGTTCCGATTCACTATTCCTTCTTCACTGCATCCCTCGCTCCCTCCCATTGACGAATTAACACTGAAATTGAGTCGCTATGGAATACTATGTGTTCTATAGCTTCTCCTTCTAAATCGAGGAACGTTTCTACGGAAACGACAATATTTTCTTTTGGGAGGCGAGTATCCCCTTTCCGATGCACTATTCCATCTCTACTGCATCCCTCGCCCCTCACACTGACGAACTAACACGGAAGTGGTGTCGCTATGAAATACTATTGGTTCTATGACTTCTCCTTCTAAATCGAGTAACGTTTCTATGGAAACGACAAGAGTTTCTTTAGGGAGGAAGGTATCTCCGTTCCGATTCACTATTCCTTCTTTACTGCATCCCTCGCTCCCTCCCATTGACGAATTAACACTGACATTGAGTCGCTATGGAATACTATGTGTTCTATAACTTCTCCTTCTAAATCGAGGAACGTTTCTACGGAAACGACATTATTTTCTTTTGGGAGGCGAGTATCCCCTTTCCGATGCACTATTCCATCTTTACTGCATCCCTCACCCCTCACACTGACGAATTAACACGGAAGTGGTGTCGCTATGAAATACTATTGGTCCCATGATTTCTCCTTCTTAATCGAGTAACGTTTCTATGGAAACGACAAGAGTTTCTTTTGGGAGGAGAGTATCTCCGTTCCGATTCACTATTCCTTCTTTACTGCATCCCTCGCTCCCTCCCAATGACGAATTAACACTGAAATTGAGTCGCTATGGAATACTATGTGTTCTATAACTCCTCCTTCTAAATCGAGGAACGTTTCTACGGAAACGACAATATTTTCTTTTGGGAGGCGAGTATCCCCTTTCCGATGCACTATTCCATCTTTACTGCATCCCTCGCCCCTCACACTGACGAATTAACACGGAAGTGGTGTCGCTATGAAATACTATTGGTTCTATGACTTCTCCTTCTAAATCGAGTAACGTTTCTATGGAAACGACAAGAGTTTCTTTTGGGAGGAGAGTATCTCCGTTCCGATTCACTATTCCTTCTTTACTGCATCCCTCGCTCCCTCCCATAGACGAATTAACACTGAAATTGAGTCGCTATGGAATATTATGTGTTCTATAACTTCTCCTTCTAAATCGAGGAACGTTTCTACGGAAACGACAATATTTTCTTTTGGGAGGCGAGTATCCGCTTTCCGATGCACCATTCCATCTCTACTGCATCCCTCGCCCCTCACACTGACGAACTAACACGGAAGTGGTGTCGCTATGAAATACTATTGGTTCTATGACTTCTCCTTCTAAATCGAGTAACGTTTCTATGGAAACGACAAGAGTTTCTTTTGGGAGGAGAGTATCTCCGTTCCGATTCACTATTCCTTCTTTACTGCATCCCTCGCTCCCTCCCATTGACGAATTAACACTGACATTGAGTCGCTATGGAATACTATGTGTTCTATAACTTCTCCTTCTAAATCGAGGAACGTTTCTACGGAAACGACATTATTTTCTTTTGGTAGGCGAGTATCCCCTTTCCGATGCATTATTCCATCTTTACTGCATCCCTCACCCCTCACACTGACGAATTAACACGGAAGTGGTGTCGCTATGAAATACTATTGGTCCTATGATTTCTCCTTCTAAATCGAGTAACGTTTCTATGGAAACGACAAGAGTTTCTTTTGGGAGGAGAGTATCTCCGTTCCGATTCACTATTCCTTCTTTACTGCATCCCTCGCTCCCTCCCATTGACGAATTAACACTGACATTGAGTCGCTATGGAATACTATTTTTCTATAACTTCTTCTTCTAAATCGAGGAACGTTTCTACGGAAACGACAATATTTTCTTTTGGGAGGCGAGTATCCCCTTTACGATGCACTATTCCATCTTTACTGCATCCCTCGCCCCTCACACTGACGAATTAACACGGAAGTGGTGTCGCTATGAAATACTATTGGTTCTATGACTTCTCCTTCTAAATCGAGTAACGTTTCTATGGAAACGACAAGAGTTTCTTTTGGGAGGAGAGTATCTCCGTTCCGATTCACTATTCCTTCTTTACTGCATCCCTCGCTCCCTCCCATTGACGAATTAACACTGAAATTGAGTCGCTATGGAATACTATGTGTTCTATGACTTCTCCTTCTAAATCGAGGAACGTTTCTACGGAAACGACAATATTTTCTTTTGGGAGGCGAGTATCCCCTTTCCGATGCACTATTCCATCTTTACTGCATCCCTCGCCCCTCACACTGACGAACTAACACGGAAGTGGTGTCGCTATGAAATACTATTGGTTCTATGACTTCTCCTTCTAAATCGAGTAACGTTTCTATGGAAACGACAAGAGTTTCTTTAGGGAGGAAGGTATCTCCGTTCCGATTCGCTATTCCTTCTTTACTGCATCCCTCGCTCCCTCCCATTGACGAATTAACACTGACATTGAGTCGCTATGGAATACTATGTGTTCTATAACTTCTCCTTCTAAATCGAGGAACGTTTCTACGGAAACGACATTATTTTCTTTTGGGAGGCGAGTATCCCCTTTCCGATGCACTATTCCATCTTTACTGCATCCCTCACCCCTCACACTGACGAATTAACACGGAAGTGGTGTCGCTATGAAATACTATTGGTCCCATGATTTCTCCTTCTAAATCGAGTAACGTTTCTATGGAAACGACAAGAGTTTCTTTTGGGAGGAGAGTATCTCCGTTCCGATTCACTATTCCTTCTTTACTGCATCCCTCGCTCCCTCCCATTGACGACTTAACACTGAAATTGAGTCGCTATGGAATACTATGTGTTCTATAACTTCTCCTTCTAAATCGAGGAACGTTTCTACGGAAACGACAATATTTTCTTTTGGGAGGCGAGTATCCCCTTTCCGATGCACTATTCCATCTTTACTGCATCCCTCGCCCCTCACACTGACGAATTAACACGGAAGTGGTGTCGCTATGAAATACTGTTGGTCCTATGACTTCTCCTTCTAAATCGAGTAACGTTTCTATGGAAACGACAAGGGTTTCTTTTGGGAGGAGAGTATCTCCGTTCCGATTCACTATTCCTTCTTTACTGCATCCCTCGCTCCGTCCCAATGACGAATTAACACTGAAATTGAGTCGCTATGGAATATTATGTGTTCTATAACTCCTCCTTCTAAATCGAGGAACGTTTCTACGGAAACGACAATATTTTCTTTTGGGAGGCGAGTATCCCCTTTCCGATGCACTATTCCATCTTTACTGCATCCCTCGCCCCTCACACTGACAAATTAACACGGAAGTGGTGTCGCTATGAAATATTATTGGTCCTATGATTTCTCCATCTAAATCGAGTAACGTTTCTATGGAAACGACAAGAGTTTCTTTTGGGAGGAGAGTATCTCCGTTCGGATTCACTATTCCTTCTTTACTGCATCCCTCGCTCCGTCCCAATGACGAATTAACACTGAAATTGAGTCGCTATGGAATACTATGTGTTCTATAACTCCTCCTTCTAAATCGAGGAACGTTTCTACGGAAACGACAATATTTTCTTTTGGGAGGCGAGTATCCCCTTTCCGATGCACTATTCCATCTTTACTGCATCCCTCGCCCCTCACACTGACGAATTAACACGGAAGTGGTGTCGCTATGAAATACTATTGGTTCTATGACTTCTCCTTCTAAATCGAGTAACGTTTCTATGGAAACGACAAGAGTTTCTTTTGGGAGGAGAGTATCTCCGTTCCGATTCACTATTCCTTCTTTACTGCATCCCTCGCTCCCTCCCATTGACGAATTAACACTGAAATTGAGTCGCTATGGAATACTATGTGTTCAATAACTTCTCCTTCTAAATCGAGAACGTTTCTACGGAAACGACAATATTTTCTTTTGGGAGGCGAGTATCCCCTTTCCGATGCACTACTCCATCTTTACTGCATCCCTCGCCCCTCACACTGACGAATTAACACGGAAGTGGTGTCGCTATGAAATACTATTGGTCCAATGACTTCTCCTTCTAAATCGAGTAACGTTTCTATGGAAACGACAAGAGTTTCTTTTAGGGGGAGAGTATCTCCGTTCCGATTCACTATTCCTTCTTTACTGCATCCCTCGATCCCTCCCATTGACGAATTAACACTGACATTGAGTCGCTATGGAATACTATGTGTTCTATAACTTCTCCTTCTAAATCGAGGAACGTTTCTACGGAAACGACAATATTTTCTTTTGGGAGGCGAGTATCCCCTTTACGATGCACTATTCCATCTTTACTGCATCCCTCGCCCCTCACACTGACGAATTAACACGGAAGTGGTGTCGCTATGAAATACTGTTGGTTCTATGACTTCTCCTTCTAAATCGAGTAACGTTTCTATGGAAACGATAAAAGTTTCTTTTGGGAGGAGAGTATCTCCGTTCCGATTCACTATTCCTTCTTTACTGCATCCCTCGCTCCCTCCCATTGACGAATTAACACTGAAATTGAGTCGCTATGGAATACTATGTGTTCTATGACTTCTCCTTCTAAATCGAGGAACGTTTCTACGGAAACGACAATATTTTCTTTTGGGAGGCGAGTATCCCCTTTCCGATGCACCATTCCATCTCAACTGCATCCCTCGCCCCTCACACTGACGAACTAACACGGAAGTGGTGTCGCTATGAAATACTATTGGTTCTATGACTTCTCCTTCTAAATCGAGTAACGTTTCTATGGAAACGACAAGAGTTTCTTTTGGGAGGAGAGTATCTCCGTTCCGATTCACTATTCCTTCTTTACTGCATCCCTCGCTCCCTCCCATTGACGAATTAACACTGACATTGAGTCGCTATGGAATACTATGTGTTCTATAACTTCTCCTTCTAAATCGAATAACGTTTCTACGGAAACGACATTATTTTCTTTTGGGAGGCGAGTATCCCCTTTCCGATGCACTATTCCATCTTTACTGCATCCCTCACCCCTCACACTGACGAATTAACACGGAAGTGGTGTCGCTATGAAATACTATTGGTCCTGTGATTTCTCCTTCTAAATCGAGTAACGTTTCTATGGAAACGACAAGAGTTTCTTTTGGGAGGAGAGTATCTCCGTTCCGATTCACTATTCCTTCTTTACTGCATCCCTCGCTCCCTCCCATTGACGAGTTACCACTGAAATTGAGTCGCTATGGAATACTATGTGTTCTATAACTTCTCCTTCTAAATCGAGGAACGTTTCTACGCAAACGACAATATTTTCTTTTGGGAGGCGAGTATCCCCTTTACGATGCACTATTCCATCTTTACTGTATCCCTCGCCCCTCACACTGACGATTTAACACGGAAGTGGTGTCGCTATGAAATACTATTGGTTCTATGACTTCTCCTTCTAAATCGAGTAACGTTTCTACGGAAACGACAAGAGTTTCTTTTGGGAGGAGAGTATCTCCGTTCCGATTCACTATTCCTTCTTCACTGCATCCCTCGCTCCCTCCCATTGACGAATTAACACTGAAATTGAGTCGCTATGGAATACTATGTGTTCTATAGCTTCTCCTTCTAAATCGAGGAATGTTTCTACGGAAACGACAATATTTTCTTTTGGGAGGCGAGTATCCCCTTTCCGATGCACGATTCCATCTTTACTGCATTCCTCGCCCCTCACACTGACGAATTAACACGGAAGTGGTGTCGCTATGAAATACTATTGGTTCTATGACTTCTCCTTCTAAATCGAGTAACGTTTCTATGGAAACGACAAGAGTTTCTTTTGGGAGGAGAGTATCTCCGTTCCGATTCACTATTCCTTCTTTGCTGCATCCCTCGCTCCGTCCCAATGACGAATTAACACTGAAATTGAGTCGCTATGGAATACTATGTGTTCTATAACTCCTCCTTCTAAATCGAGGAACGTTTCTACGGAAACGACAATATTTTCTTTTGGGAGGCGAGTATCCCCTTTCCGATGCACTATTCCATCTTTACTGCATCCCTCGCCCCTCACACTGACGAATTAACACGGAAGTGGTGTCGCTATGAAATACTATTGGTTCTATGACTTCTCCTTCTAAATCGAGTAACGTTTCTATGGAAACGACAAGAGTTTTTTTTGGGAGGAGAGTATCTCCGTTCCGATTCACTATTCCTTCTTTACTGCATCCCTCGCTCCTCCCATTGACGAATTAACACTGACATTGAGTCGCAATGGAGTACTATGTGTTCTATAACTTCTCCTTCTAAATCGAGGAACGTTTCTGCGGAACCGACAATATTTTCTTTTGGGAGGCGAGTATCCCCTTTACGATGCACTATTCCATCTTTACTGCATCCCTCGCCCCTCACACTGACGAATTAACACGGAAGTGGTGTCGCTATGAAATACTATTGGTTCTATGACTTCTCCTTCTAAATCGAGTAACGTTTCTATGGAAACGACAAGAGTTTCTTTTGGGAGGAGAGTATCTCCGTTCCGATTCACTATTCCTTCTTTACTGCATCCCTCGCTCCCTCCCATTGACGAATTAACACTGAAATTGAGTCGCTATGGAATACTGTGTGTTCAATAACTTCTCCTTCTAAATCGAGAACGTTTCTACGGAAACGACAATATTTTCTTTTGGGAGGCGAGTATCCCCTTTCCGATGCACTACTCCATCTTTACTGCATCCCTCGCCCCTCACACTGACGAATTAACACGGAAGTGGTGTCGCTATGAAATACTATTGGTCCAATGACTTCTCCTTCTAAATCGAGTAACGTTTCTATGGAAACGACAAGAGTTTCTTTTAGGGGGAGAGTATCTCCGTTCCGATTCACTATTCCTTCTTTACTGCATCCCTCGCTCCCTCCCATTGACGAATTAACACTGACATTGAGTCGCTATGGAATACTATGTGTTCTATAACTTCTCCTTCTAAATCGAGGAACGTTTCTACGGAAACGACAATATTTTCTTTTGGGAGGCGAGTATCCCCTTTACGATGCACTATTCCATCTTTACTGCATCCCTAGCCCCTCACACTGACGAATTAACACGGAAGTGGTGTCACTATGAAATACTATTGGTTCTATGACTTCTCCTTCTAAATCGAGTAACGTTTCTATGGAAACGACAAGAGTTTCTTTTGGTAGGAGAGTATCTCCGTTCCGATTCACTATTCCTTCTTCACTGCATCCCTCGCTCCCTCCCATTGACGAATTAACACTGAAATTGAGTTGCTATGGAATATTATGTGTTCTATAACTTCTCCTTCTAAATCGAGGAACGTTTCTACGGAAACGATAATATTTTCTTTTGGGAGGCGAGTATCCCCTTTCCGATGCACGATTCCATCTTTACTGCATTCCTCGCCCCTCACACTGACGAAATAACACGGAAGTGGTGTCGCTATGAAATACTGTTGGTTCTATGACTTCTCCTTCTAAATCGAGTAACGTTTCTATGGAAACGACAAGAGTTTCTTTTGGGAGGAGAGTATCTCCGTTCCGATTCACTATTCCTTCTTTACTGCATCCCTCGCTCCCTCCCATTGACGAATTAACACTGAAATTGAGTCGCTATGGAATACTATGTGTTCTATGACTTCTCCTTCTAAATCGAGGAACGTTTCTACGGAAACGACAATATTTTCTTTTGGGTGGCGAGTATCCCCTTTACGATGCACTATTCCATCTTTACTGCATCCCTCGCCCCTCACACTGACGAATTAACACGGAAGTGGTGTCACTATGAAATACTATTGGTTCTATGACTTCTCCTTCTAAATCGAGTAACGTTTCTATGGAAACGACAAGAGTTTCTTTTGGGAGGAGAGTATCTCCGTTCCGATTCACTATTCCTTCTTCACTGCATCCCTCGCTCCCTCCCATTGACGAATTAACACTGAAATTGAGTCGCTATGGAATACTATGTGTTCTATAACTTCTCCTTCTAAATCGAGGAACGTTTCTACGGAAACGATAATATTTTCTTTTGGGAGGCGAGTATCCCCTTTCCGATGCACGATTCCATCTTTACTGCATCCCTCGCCCCTCACACTGACGAATTAACACGGAAGTGGTGTCACTATGAAATACTATTGGTTCTATGACTTCTCCTTCTAAATCGAGTAACGTTTCTATGGAAACGACAAGAGTTTCTTTTGGGAGGAGAGTATCTCCGTTCCGATTCACTATTCCTTCTTCACTGCATCCCTCGCTCCCTCCCATTGACGAATTAACACTGAAATTGAGTCGCTATGGAATACTATGTGTTCTATAACTTCTCCTTCTAAATCGAGGAACGTTTCTACGGAAACGATAATATTTTCTTTTGGGAGGCGAGTATCCCCTTTCCGATGCACGATTCCATCTTTACTGCATTCCTCGCCCCTCACACTGACGAAATAACACGGAAGTGCTGTCGCTATGAAATACTGTTGGTTCTATGACTTCTCCTTCTAAATCGAGTAACGTTTCTATGGAAACGACAAGAGTTTCTTTTGGGAGGAGAGTATCTCCGTTCGGATTCACTATTCCTTCTTTACTGCATCCCTCGCTCCCTCCCATTGACGAATTAACACTCAAATTGAGTCGCTATGGAATACTATGTGTTCTATAACTTCTCCTTCTAAATCGAGGAACGTTTCTACGGAAACGACAATATTTTCTTTTGGGAGGCGAGTATCCACTTTCCGATGCACTATTCCATCTTTACTGCATCCCTCGCCCCTCACACTGACGAATTAACACGGACGTGGTGTCGCTATGAAATACTGTTGGTCCTATGACTTCTCCTTCTAAATCGAGTAACGTTTCTATGGAAACGACAAGGGTATCTTTTGGGAGGAGAGTATCTCCGTTCCGATTCACTATTCCTTCTTTACTGCATCCCTCGCTCCGTCCCAATGACGAATTAACACTGAAATTGAGTCGCTATGGAATACTATGTGTTCTATAACTCCTCCTTCTAAATCGAGGAACGTTTGTACGGAAACGACAATATTTTCTTTTGGGAGGCGAGTATCCCCTTTCCGATGCACTATTCCATCTTTACTGCATCCCTCGCCCCTCACACTGACGAATTAACACGGAAGTGGTGTCGCTATGAAATACTATTGGTTCTATGACTTCTCCTTCTAAATCGAGTAACGTTTCTATGGAAACGACAAGAGTTTCTTTTGGGAGGAGAGTATCTCCGTTCCGATTCACTATTCCTTCTTTACTGCATCCCTCGCTCCGTCCCAATGACGAATTAACACTGAAATTGAGTCGCTATGGAATACTATGTGTTCTATAACTCCTCCTTCTAAATCGAGGAACGTTTCTACGGAAACGACAATATTTTCTTTTGGGAGGCGAGTATCCCTTTTCCGATGCACTATTCCATCTTTACTGCATCCCTCGCCCCTCACACTGACGAATTAACACGGAAGTGGTGTCGCTATGAAATACTATTGGTTCTATGACTTCTCCTTCTAAATCGAGTAACGTTTCTATGGAAACGACAAGAGTTTTTTTTGGGAGGAGAGTATCTCCGTTCCGATTCACTATTCCTTCTTTACTGCATCCCTCGCTCCTCCCATTGACGAATTAACACTGACATTGAGTCGCTATGGAATACTATGTGTTCTATAACTTCTCCTTCTAAATCGAGGAACGTTTCTACGGAACCGACAATATTTTCTTTTGGGAGGCGAGTATCCCCTTTACGATGCACTATTCCATCTTTACTGCATCCCTCGCCCCTCACACTGACGAATTAACACGGAAGTGGTGTCGCTATGAAATACTATTGGTTCTATGACTTCTCCTTCTAAATCGAGTAACGTTTCTATGGAGACGACAAGAGTTTCTTTTGGGAGGAGAGTATCTCCGTTCCGATTCACTATTCCTTCTTTACTGCATCCCTCGCTCCCTCCCATTGACGAATTAACACTGAAATTGAGTCGCTATGGAATACTGTGTGTTCAATAACTTCTCCTTCTAAATCGAGAACGTTTCTACGGAAACGACAATATTTTCTTTTGGGAGGCGAGTATCCCCTTTCCGATGCACTACTCCATCTTTACTGCATCCCTCGCCCCTCACACTGACGAATTAACACGGAAGTGGTGTCGCTATGAAATACTATTGGTCCAATGACTTCTCATTCTAAATCGAGTAACGTTTCTATGGAAACGACAAGAGTTTCTTTTAGGGGGAGAGTATCTCCGTTCCGATTCACTATTCCCTCTTTACTGCATCCCTCGCTCCCTCCCATTGACGAATTAACACTGACATTGAGTCGCTATGGAATACTATGTGTTCTATAACTTCTCCTTCTAAATCGAGGAACGTTTCTACGGAAACGACAATATTTTCTTTTGGGAGGCGAGTATCCCCTTTCCGATGCACTATTCCATCTTTACTGCATCCCTCACCCCTCACACTGACGAATTAACACGGAAGTGGTGTCGCTATGAAATACTATTGGTCCCATGATTTCTCCTTCTAAATCGAGTAACGTTTCTATGGAAACGACAAGAGTTTCTTTTGGGAGGAGAGTATCTCCGTTCCGATTCACTATTCCTTCTTTACTGCATCCCTCGCTCCCTCCCATTGACGAATTAACACTCAAATTGAGTCGCTATGGAATACTATGTGTTCTATAACTTCTCCTTCTAAATCGAGGAACGTTTCTACGGAAACGACAATATTTTCTTTTGGGAGGCGAGTATCCACTTTCCGATGCACTATTCCATCTTTACTGCATCCCTCGCCCCTCACACTGACGAATTAACACGGACGTGGTGTCGCTATGAAATACTGTTGGTCCTATGACTTCCCCTTCTAAATCGAGTAACGTTTCTATGGAAACGACAAGGGTATCTTTTGGGAGGAGAGTATCTCCGTTCCGATTCACTATTCCTTCTTTACTGCATCCCTCGCTCCGTCCCAATGACGAATTAACACTGAAATTGAGTCGCTATGGAATACTATGTGTTCTATAACTCCTCCTTCTAAATCGAGGAACGTTTCTACGGAAACGACAATATTTTCTTTTGGGAGGCGAGTATCCCCTTTCCGATGCACTATTCCATCTTTACTGCATCCCTCGCCCCTCACACTGACGAATTAACACGGAAGTGGTGTCGCTATGAAATATTATTGGTCCTTTGATTTCTCCATCTAAATCGAGTAACGTTTCTATGGAAACGACAAGAGTTTCTTTTGGGAGGAGAGTATCTCCGTTCCGATTCACTATTCCTTCTTTACTGCATCCCTCGCTCCGTCCCAATGACGAATTAACACTGAAATTGAGTCACTATGTAATACTATGTGTTCTATAACTCCTCCTTCTAAATCGAGGAACGTTTCTACGGAAACGACAATATTTTCTTTTGGGAGGCGAGTATCCCCTTTCCGATGCACTATTCCATCTTTACTGCATCCCTCGCCCCTCACACTGACGAATTAACACGGAAGTGGTGTCGCTATGAAATACTATTGGTTCTATGACTTCTCCTTCTAAATCGAGTAACGTTTCTATGGAAACGACAAGAGTTTCTTTTGGGAGGAGAGTATCTCCGTTCCGATTCACTATTCCTTCTTTACTGCATCCCTCGCTCCGTCCCAATGACGAATTAACACTGAAATTGAGTCGCTATGGAATACTATGTGTTCTATAACTCCTCCTTCTAAATCGAGGAACGTTTCTACGGAAACGACAATATTTTCTTTTGGGAGGCGAGTATCCCCTTTCCGATGCACTATTCCATCTTTACTGCATCCCTCGCCCCTCACACTGACGAATTAACACGGAAGTGGTGTCGCTATGAAATACTATTGGTTCTATGACTTCTCCTTCTAAATCGAGTAACGTTTCTATGGAAACGACAAGAGTTTTTTTTGGGAGGAGAGTATCTCCGTTCCGATTCACTATTCCTTCTTTACTGCATCCCTCGCTCCTCCCATTGACGAATTAACACTGACATTGAGTCGCTATGGAATACTATGTGTTCTATAACTTCTCCTTCTAAATCGAGGAACGTTTCTACGGAACCGACAATATTTTCTTTTAGGAGGCGAGTATCCCCTTTACGATGCACTATTCCATCTTTACTGCATCCCTCGCCCCTCACACTGACGAATTAACACGGAAGTGGTGTCGCTATGAAATACTATTGGTTCTATGACTTCTCCTTCTAAATCGAGTAACGTTTCTATGGAAACGACAAGAGTTTCTTTTGGGAGGAGAGTATCTCCGTTCCGATTCACTATTCCTTCTTTACTGCATCCCTCGCTCCCTCCCATTGACGAATTAACACTGAAATTGAGTCGCTATGGAATACTGTGTGTTCAATAACTTCTCCTTCTAAATCGAGAACGTTTCTACGGAAACGACAATATTTTCTTTTGGGAGGCGAGTATCCCCTTTCCGATGCACTACTCCATCTTTACTGCATCCCTCGCCCCTCACACTGACAAATTAACACGGAAGTGGTGTCGCTATGAAATACTATTGGTCCAATGACTTCTCCTTCTAAATCGAGTAACGTTTCTATGGAAACGACAAGAGTTTCTTTTAGGGGGAGAGTATCTCCGTTCCGATTCACTATTCCTTCTTTACTGCATCCCTCGCTCCCTCCCATTGACGAATTAACACTGACATTGAGTCGCTATGGAATACTATGTGTTCTATAACTTCTCCTTCTAAATCGAGGAACGTTTCTACGGAAACGACAATATTTTCTTTTGGGAGGCGAGTATCCCCTTTCCGATGCACTATTCCATCTTTACTGCATCCCTAGCCCCTCACACTGACGAATTAACACGGAAGTGGTGTCACTATGAAATACTATTAGTTCTATGACTTCTCCTTCTAAATCGAGTAACGTTTCTATGGAAACGACAAGAGTTTCTTTTGGGAGGAGAGTATCTCCGTTCCGATTCACTATTCCTTCTTCACTGCATCCCTCGCTCCCTCCCATTGACGAATTAACACTGAAATTGAGTTGCTATGGAATATTATGTGTTCTATAACTTCTCCTTCTAAATCGAGGAACGTTTCTACGGAAACGATAATATTTTCTTTTGGGAGGCGAGTATCCCCTTTCCGATGCACGATTCCATCTTTACTGCATTCCTCGCCCCTCACACTGACGAAATAACACGGAAGTGGTGTCGCTATGAAATACTGTTGGTTCTATGACTTCTCCTTCTAAATCGAGTAACGTTTCTATGGAAACGACAAGATTTTCTTTTGGGAGGAGAGTATCTCCGTTCCGATTCACTATTCCTTCTTTACTGCAACCCTCGCTCCCTCCCATTGAGGAATTAACACTGAAATTGAGTCGCTATGGAATACTATGTGTTCTATGACTTCTCCTTCTAAATCGAGGAACGTTTCTACGGAAACGACAATATTTTCTTTTGGGAGGCGAGTATCCCCTTTACGATGCACTATTCCATCTTTACTGCATCCCTCGCCCCTCGCACTGACGAATTAACACGGAAGTGGTGTCACTATGAAATACTATTGGTTCTATGACTTCTCCTTCTAAATCGAGTAACGTTTCTATGGAAACGACAAGAGTTTCTTTTGGGAGGAGAGTATCTCCGTTCCGATTCACTATTCCTTCTTCACTGCATCCCTCGCTCCCTCCCATTGACGAATTAACACTGAAATTGAGTCGCTATGGAATACTATGTGTTCTATAACTTCTCCTTCTAAATCGAGGAACGTTTCTACGGAAACGATAATATTTTCTTTTGGGAGGCGAGTATCCCCTTTCCGATGCACGATTCCATCTTTACTGCATTCCTCGCCCCTCACACTGACGAAATAACACGGAAGTGGTGTCGCTATGAAATACTGTTGGTTCTATGACTTCTCCTTCTAAATCGAGTAACGTTTCTATGGAAACGACAAGAGTTTCTTTTGGGAGGAGAGTATCTCCGTTCCGATTCACTATTCCTTCTTTACTGCATCCCTCGCTCCCTCCCATTGACGAATTAACACTGAAATTGAGTCGCTATGGAATACTATGTGTTCTATGACTTCTCCTTCCAAATCGAGGAACGTTTCTACGGAAACGACAATATTTTCTTTTGGGAGGCGAGTATCCCCATTCCGATGCACCATTCCATCTCTACTGCATCCCTCGCCCCTCACACTGACGAACTAACACGGAAGTGGTGTCGCTATGAAATACTATTGGTTCTATGACTTCTCCTTCTAAATCGAGTAACGTTTCTATGGAAACGACAAGAGTTTCTTTTGGGAGGAGAGTATCTCCGGTCCGATTCACTATTCCTTCTTTACTGCATCCCTCGCTCCCTCCCATTGACGAATTAACACTGACATTGAGTCGCTATGGAATACTATGTGTTCTATAACTTCTCCTTCTAAATCGAGGAACGTTTCTACGGAAACGACAATATTTTCTTTTGGGAGGCGAGTATCCCCTTTCCGATGCACTATTCCATCTTTACTGCATCCCTCGCCCCTCACACTGACGAATTAACACGGAAGTGGTGTCGCTATGAAATATTATTGGTCCTATGATTTCTCCATCTAAATCGAGTAACGTTTCTATGGAAACGACAAGAATTTCTTTTGGGAGGAGAGTATCTCCGTTCCGATTCACTATTCCTTCTTTACTGCATCCCTCGCTCCGTCCCAATGACGAATTAACACTGAAATTGAGTCACTATGTAATACTATGTGTTCTATAACTCCTCCTTCTAAATCGAGGAACGTTTCTACAGAAACGACAATATTTTCTTTTGGGAGGCGAGTATCCCCTTTCCGATGCACTATTCCATCTTTACTGCATCCCTCGCCCCTCACACTGACGAATTAACACGGAAGTGGTGTCGCTATGAAATACTATTGGTTCTATGACTTCTCCTTCTAAATCGAGTAACGTTTCTATGGAAACGAAAAGAGTTTCTTTTGGGAGGAGAGTATCTCCGTTCCGATTCACTATTCCTTCTTTACTGCATCCCTCGCTCCGTCCCAATGACGAATTAACACTGAAATTGAGTCGCTATGGAATACTATGTGTTCTATAACTCCTCCTTCTAAATCGAGGAACGTTTCTACGGAAACGACAATATTTTCTTTTGGGAGGCGAGTATCCCCTTTCCGATGCACTATTCCATCTTTACTGCATCCCTCGCCCCTCACACTGACGAATTAACACGGAAGTGGTGTCGCTATGAAATACTATTGGTTCTATAACTTCTCCTTCTAAATCGAGTAACGTTTCTATGGAAACGACAAGAGTTTTTTTTGGGAGGAGAGTATCTCCGTTCCGATTCACTATTCCTTCTTTACTGCATCCCTCGCTCCTCCCATTGACGAATTAACACTGACATTGAGTCGCTATGGAATACTATGTGTTCTATAACTTCTCCTTCTAAATCGAGGAACGTTTCTACGGAACCGACAATATTTTCTTTTGGGAGGCGAGTATCCCCTTTACGATGCACTATTCCATCTTTACTGCATCCCTCGCCCCTCACACTGACGAATTAACACGGAAGTGGTGTCGCTATGAAATACTATTGGTTCTATGACTTCTCCTTCTAAATCGAGTAACGTTTCTATGGAAACGACAAGAGTTTCTTTTGGGAGGAGAGTATCTCCGTTCCGATTCACTATTCCTTCTTTACTGCAACCCTCGCTCCCTCCCATTGACGAATTAACAATGAAATTGAGTCGCTATGGAATACTGTGTGTTCAATAACTTCTCCTTCTAAATCGAGAACGTTTCTACGGAAACGAAAATATTGTCTTTTGGGAGGCGTGTATCCCCTTTCCGATGCACTACTCCATCTTTACTGCATCCCTCGCCCCTCACACTGACGAATTAACACGGAAGTGGTGTCGCTATGAAATACTATTGGTCCAATGACTTCTCCTTCTAAATCGAGTAACGTTTCTATGGAAACGACAAGAGTTTCTTTTAGGGGGAGAGTATCTCCGTTCCGATTCACTATTCCTTCTTTACTGCATCCCTCGCTCCCTCCCATTGACGAATTAACACTGACATTGAGTCGCTATGGAATACTATGTGTTCTATGACATCTCCTTCTAAATCGAGTAACGTTTCTACGGAAACGACAATATTTTCTTTTGGGAGGCGAGTATCCCCTTTACGATGCACTATTCCATCTTTACTGCATCCCTCGCCCCTCACACTGACGAATTAACACGGAAGTGGTGTCACTATGAAATACTATTGGTTCTATGACTTCTCCTTCTAAATCGAGTAACGTTTCTATGGAAACGACAAGAGTTTCTTTTGGGAGGAGAGTATCTCCGTTCCGATTCACTATTCCTTCTTCACTGCATCCCTCGCTCCCTCCCATTGACGAATTAACACTGAAATTGAGTCGCTATGGAATACTATGTGTTCTATAACTTCTCCTTCTAAATCGAGGAACGTTTCTACGGAAACGATAATATTTTCTTTTGGGAGGCGAGTATCCCCTTTCCGATGCACGATTCCATCTTTACTGCATTCCTCGCCCCTCACACTGACGAAATAACACGGAAGTGGTGTCGCTATGAAATACTGTTGGTTCTATGACTTCTCGTTCTAAATCGAGTAACGTTTCTATGGAAACGACAAGAGTTTCTTTTGGGAGGAGAGTATCTCCGTTCCGATTCACTATTCCTTCTTTACTGCATCCCTCGCTCCCTCCCATTGACGAATTAACACTGAAATTGAGTCGCTATGGAATACTATGTGTTCTATGACTTCTCCTTCTAAATCGAGGAACGTTTCTACGGAAACGACAATATTTTCTTTTGGGAGGCGAGTATCCCCTTTCCGATGCACCATTCCATCTCTACTGCATCCCTCGCCCCTCACACTGACGAATTAACACGGAAGTGGTGTCGCTATGAAATACTATTGGTCCAATGACTTCTCCTTCTAAATCGAGTAACGTTTCTATGGAAACGACAAGAGTTTCTTTTAGGGGGAGAGTATCTCCGTTCCGATTCACTATTCCTTCTTTACTGCATCCCTCGCTCCCTCCCATTGACGAATTAACACTGACATTGAGTCGCTATGGAATACTATGTGTTCTATAACTTCTCCTTCTAAATCGAGGAACGTTTCTCCGGAAACGACAATATTTTCTTTTGGGAGGCGAGTATCCCCTTTACGATGCACTATTCCATCTTTACTGCATCCCTCGCCCCTCACACTGACGAATTAACACGGAAGTGGTGTCACTATGAAATACTATTGGTTCTATGACTTCTCCTTCTAAATCGAGTAACGTTTCTATGGAAACGACAAGAGTTTCTTTTGGGAGGAGAGTATCTCCGTTCCGATTCACTATTCCTTCTTCACTGCATCCCTCGCTCCCTCCCATTGACGAATTAACACTGAAATTGAGTCGCTATGGAATACTATGTGTTCTATAACTTCTATTTCTAAATCGAGGAACGTTTCTACGGAAACGATAATATTTTCTTTTGGGAGGCGAGTATCCCCTTTCCGATGCACGATTCCATCTTTACTGCATTCCTCGCCCCTCACACTGACGAAATAACACGGAAGTGGTGTCGCTATGAAATACTGTTGGTTCTATGACTTCTCCTTCTAAATCGAGTAACGTTTCTATGGAAACGACAAGAGTTTCTTTTGGGAGGAGAGTATCTCCGTTCCGATTCACTATTCCTTCTTTACTGCATCCCTCGCTCCCTCCCATTGACGAATTAACACTGAAATTGAGTCGCTATGGAATACTATGTGTTCTATGACTTCTCCTTCTAAATCGAGGAACGTTTCTACGGAAACGACAATATTTTCTTTTGGGAGGCGAGTATCCCCTTTCCGATGCACCATTCCATCTCTACTGCATCCCTCGCCCCTCACACTGACGAACTAACACGGAAGTGGTGTCGCTATGAAATACTATTGGTTCTATGACTTCTCCTTCTAAATCGAGTAACGTTTCTATGGAAACGACAAGAGTTTCTTTTGGGAGGAGAGTATCTCCGTTCCGATTCACTATTCCTTCTTTACTGCATCCCTCGCTCCCTCCGATTCACAAATTAACACTGACATTGAGTCGCTATGGAATACTATGTGTTCTATAACTTCTCCTTCTAAATCGAGGAACGTTTCTACGGAAACGACAATATTTTCTTTTGGGAGGCGAGTATCCCCTTTTGCGATGCACTATTCCATCTTTACTGCATCCCTCGCCCCTCACACTGACGAATTAACACGGAAGTACTGTCGCTATGAAATACTGTTGGTCCTATGACTTCTCCTTCTAAATCGAGTAACGTTTCTATGGAAACGACAAAGGTTTCTTTTGGGAGGAGAGTATCTCCGTTCCGATTCACTATTCCTTCTTTACTGCATCCCTCGCTCCGTCCCAATAACGAATTAACACTGAAATTGAGTCGCTATGGAATACTATGTGTTCTATAATTCCTCCTTCTAAATCGAGGAACGTTTCTACGGAAACGACAATATTTTCTTTTGGGAGGCGAGTATCCCCTTTCCGATGCACTATTCCATCTTTACTGCATCCCTCGCCCCTCACACTGACGAATTAACACGGAAGTGGTGTCGCTATGAAGTACTATTGGTTCTATGACTTCTCCTTCTAAATCGAGTAACGTTTCTATGGAAACGACAAGAGTTTCTTTTGGGAGGAGAGTATCTCCGTTCCGATTCACTATTCCTTCTTTACTGCATCCCTCGCTCCCTCCCATTGACGAATTAACACTGAAATTGAGTCGCTATGGAATACTATGTGTTCCATAACTTCTCCTTCTAAATCGAGGAACGTTTCTACGGAAACGACAATAATTTCTTATGGGAGGTGAGTATACCCTTTCCGATGCACTATTCCATCTTTACTGCATCCCTCGCCCCTCACACTGACGAACTAACACGGAAGTGGTGTCGCTATGAAATACTATTGGTCCTATGACTTCTCCTTCTAAATCGAGTAACGTTTCTATGGAAACGACAAGAGTTTCTTTTGGGAGGAGAGTATCTCCGTTCCGATTCACTATTCCTTCTTTACTGCATCCCTCGCTCCCTCAAAATGACGAATTAACACTGAAATTGAGTCGCTATGGAATACTATGTGTTCTATAACTTCTCCTCCTAAATCGAGGAACGTTTCTACGGAAACGACAATATTTTCTTTTGGGAGGCGAGTATCCCCTTTCCGATGCACTATTCCATCTTTACTGCATCCCTCACCCCTCACACTGACGAATTAACACGGAAGTGGTGTCGCTATGAAATACTATTGGTTCTATGACATCTCCTTCTAAATCGAGTAACGTTTTAATGGAAACGACAAGAGTTTCTTTTGGGAGGAGAGTTTCTCCGTTCCGATTCACTATTCCTTCTTTACTGCATCCCTCGCTCCCTCCCATTGACGAATTAACACTGAAATTGAGTCGCAATGGAATACTGTGTGTTCTATAACTTCTCCTTCTAAATCGAGGAACGTTTCTACGGAAACGACAATATTTTCTTTTGGGAGGCGAGTATCCCCTTTCCGATGCACTATTCCATCTTTACTGCATCCCTCGCCCCTCACACTGACGAATTAACACGGAAGTGGTGTCGCTATGAAATACTATTGGTTCTATGACTTCTCCTTCTAAATCGAGTAACGTTTCTATGGAAACGACAAGAGTTTCTTTTGGGAGGAGAGTATCTCCGTTCCGATTCACTATTCCTTCTTTACTGCATCCCTCGCTCCGTCCCAATGACGAATTAACACTGAAATTGAGTCGCTATGGAATACTATGTGTTCTTTAAACTCCTCCTTCTAAATCGAGGAACGTTTCTACGGAAACGACAATATTTTCTTTTGGGAGGCGAGTATCCCCTTTCCGATGCACTATTCCATCTTTACTGCATCCCTCGCCCCTCACACTGACGAATTAACACGGAAGTGGTGTCGCTATGAAATACTATTGGTCCAATGACTTCTCCTTCTAAATCGAGTAACGTTTCTATGGAAACGACAAGAGTTTCTTTTAGGGGGAGAGTATCTCCGTTCCGATTCAGTATTCCTTCTTTACTGCATCCCTCGCTCCCTCCCATTGACGAATTAACACTGACATTGAGTCGCTATGGAATACTATGTGTTCTATAACTTCTCCTTCTAAATCGAGGAACGTTTCTACGGAAACGACAATATTTTCTTTTGGGAGGCGAGTATCCCCTTTACGATGCACTATTCCATCTTTACTGCATCCCTCGCCCCTCACACTGACGAATTAACACGGAAGTGGTGTCGCTATGAAATACTATTGGTTCTATGACTTCTCCTTCTAAGTCGAGTAACGTTTCTATGGAAACGACAAGAGTTTCTTTTGGGAGGAGAGTATCTCCGTTCCGATTCACTATTCCTTCTTCACTGCATCCCTCGCTCCCTCCCATTGACGAATTAACACTGTAATTGAGTCGCTATGGAATACTATGTGTTCTATAACTTCTCCTTCTAAATCGAGGAACGTTTCTACGGAAACGACAATATTTTCTTTTGGGAGGCGAGTATCCCCTTTCCGATGCACGATTCCATCTTTACTGCATTCCTCGCCCCTCACACTGACGAATTAACACGGAAGTGGTGTCGCTATGAAATACTGTTGGTTCTATGACTTCTCCTTCCAAATCGAGTAACGTTTCTATGGAAACGACAAGAGTTTCTTTTGGGAGGAGAGTATCTCCGTTCCGATTCACTATTCCTTCTTTACTGCATCCCTCGCTCCCTCCCATTGACGAATTAACACTGACATTTGGTCGCTATGGAATACTATGTGTTCTATAACTTCTCCTTCTAAATCGAGGAACGTTTCTACGGAAACGACAATATTTTCTTTTGGGAAGCGAGTATCCCCTTTCCGATGCACCATTCCATCTCTACTGCATCCCTCACCCCTTACACTGACGAATTAACACGGAAGTGGTGTCGCTATGAAATACTATTGGTCCTATGATTTCTCCTTCTAAATCGAGTAACGTTTCTATGGAAACGACAAGAGTTTCTTTTGGGAGGAGAGTATCTCCGTTCCGATTCACTATTCCTTCTTTACTGCATCCCTCGCTCCCTCCCATTGACGAATTAACACTGAAATTGAGTCGCTATGGAATACTATGTGTTCTATAACTTCTCCTTCTAAATCGAGGAACGTTTCTACGGAAACGACAATATTTTCTTTTGGGAGGCGAGTATCCCCTTTCCGATGCACTATTCCATCTTTACTGCATCCCTCACCCCTTACACTGACGAATTAACACGGAAGTGGTGTCGCTATGAAATACTATTGGTCCTATGATGTCTCATTCTAAATCGAGTAACGTTTCTGTGGAAACGACAAGAGTTTCTTTTGGGAGGAGAGTATCTCCGTTCCGATTTACTATTCCTTCCTTACTGCATCCCTCGCTCCCTCCCATTGACGAATTAACACTGAAATTGAGTCGCTATGGAATACTATGTGTTCTATAACTTCTCCTTCTAAATCGAGGAACGTTTCTACGGAAACGACAATATTTTCTTTTGGGAGGCGAGTATCCCCTTTCCGATGCACTATTCCATCTTTACTGCATCCCTCACCCCTTACACTGACGAATTAACACGGAAGTGGTGTCGCTATGAAATACTATTGGTCCTATGATTTCTCCTTCTAAATCGAGTAACGATTCTATGGAAACGACAACAGTTTCTTTTGGGAGGAGAGTATCTCCGTTCCGATTCACTATTCCTTCTTTACTGCATCCCTCGCTCCCTCCCATTGACGAATTAACACTGAAATTGAGTCGCTATGGAATACTATGTGTTCTATAACTTCTCCTTCTAAATCGAGGAACGTTTCTACGGAAACGACAATATTTTCTTTTGGGAGGCGAGTATCCCCTTTCCGATGCACCATTCCATCTCTACTGCATCCCTCGCCCCTCACACTGACGAACTAACACAGAAGTGGTGTCGCTATGAAATACTATTGATTCTATGACTTCTCCTTCTAAATCGAGTACGTTTCTATGGAAACGACAAGAGTTTCTTTTGGGAGGAGAGTATCTCCGTTCCGATTCACTATTCCTTCTTTACTGCATCCCTCGCTCCCTCCCATTGACGAATTAACACTGACATTGGGTCGCTATGGAATACTATGTGTTCGATAACTTCTCCTTCTAAATCGAGGAACGTTTCTACGGAAACGACATTATTTTCTTTTGGGAGGCGAGTATCCCCTTTCCGATGCACTATTCCATCTTTACTGCATCCCTCACCCCTTACACTGACGAATTAACACGGAAGTGGTGTCGCTATGAAATACTATTGGTTCTATGACTTCTCCTTCTAAGTCGAGTAACGTTTCTATGGAAACGACAAGAGTTTCTTTTGGGAGGAGAGTATCTCCGTTCCGATTCACTATTCCTTCTTCACTGCATCCCTCGCTCCCTCCCATTGACGAATTAACACTGTAATTGAGTCGCTATGGAATACTATGTGTTCTATAACTTCTCCTTCTAAATCGAGGAACGTTTCTACGGAAACGACAATATTTTCTTTTGGGAGGCGAGTATCCCCTTTCCGATGCACCATTCCATCTCTACTGCATCCCTCGCCCCTCACACTGACGAACTAACACAGAAGTGGTGTCGCTATGAAATACTATTGATTCTATGACTTCTCCTTCTAAATCGAGTACGTTTCTATGGAAACGACAAGAGTTTCTTTTGGGAGGAGAGTATCTCCGTTCCGATTCACTATTCCTTCTTTACTGCATCCCTCGCTCCCTCCCATTGACGAATTAACACTGACATTGGGTCGCTATGGAATACTATGTGTTCGATAACTTCTCCTTCTAAATCGAGGAACGTTTCTACGGAAACGACATTATTTTCTTTTGGGAGGCGAGTATCCCCTTTCCGATGCACTATTCCATCTTTACTGCATCCCTCACCCCTTACACTGACGAATTAACACGGAAGTGGTGTCGCTATGAAATACTATTGGTCCTATGATTTCTCCTTCTAAATCGAGTAACGTTTCTATGGAAACGACAAGAGTTTCTTTTGGGAGGAGAGTATCTCCGTTCCGATTCACTATTCCTTCTTTACTGCATCCCTCGCTCCCTCAAAATGACGAATTAACACTGAAATTGAGTCGCTATGGAATACTATGTGTTCTATAACTTCTCCTTCTAAATCGAGGAACGTTTCTACGGAAACGACAATATTTTCTTTTGGGAGGCGAGTATCCCCTTTCCGATGCACTATTCCATCTTTACTGCATCCCTCAACCCTCACACTGACGAATTAACACGGAAGTGGTGTCGCTATGAAATACTATTGGTTCTATGACATCTCCTTCTAAATCGAGTAACGTTTCTATGGAAACGACAAGAGTTTCTTTTGGGAGGAGAGTTTCTCCGTTCCGATTCACTATTCCTTCTTTACTGCATCCCTCGCTCCCTCCCATTGACGAATTAACACTAAAATTGAGTCGCTATGGAATACTATGTGTTCTATAACTTCTCCTTCTAAATCGTGGAACGTTTCTACGGAAACGACAATATTATATTTTGGGAGGCGAGGATCCCCTTTCCGATGCACTATTACATCTTTACTGCATCCCTCGCCCCTCACACTGACGAATTAACACGGAAGTGGTGTCGCTATGAAATACTATTGATCCTATGACTACTCCTTCTAAATCGAGTAACGTTTCTATGGAAACGACAAGAGTTTCTTTTGGGAGGAGAGTATCTCCGTTCCGCTTCACTATTCCTTCTTTACTGCATCCCTCGCTTCCTCCCATTGACGAATTAACACTGAAATTGAGTCGCTATGGAATACTGTGTGTTCTATAACTTCTCCTTCTAAATCGAGGAACGTTTCTACGGAAACGACAATATTTTCTTTTGGGAGGCGAGTATCCCCTTTCCGATGCACTATTCCATCTTTGCTGCATCCCTCGCCCCTCACACTGACGAATTAACACGGAAGTGGTGTCGCTATGAAATACTGTTGGGCCTATGACTTCTCCTTCTAAATCGAGTAACGTTTCTATGGAAACGACAAGAGTTTCTTTTGGGAGGAGAGTATCTCCGTTCCGATTCACTATTCCTTCTTTACTGCATCCCTCGCTCCGTCCCAATGACGAATTAACACTGAAATTGAGTCGCTATGGAATACTATGTGTTCTATAACTTCTCCTTCTAAATCGAGGAACGTTTCTACGGAAACGACAATATATTCTTTTGGGAGGCGAGTATCCCCTTTCCGATGCACTATTCCATCTTTACTGCATCCCTCGCCCCTCACACTGACGAATTAACACGGAAGTGGTGTCCCTATGAAGTACTATTGGTTCTATGACTTCTCCTTCTAAATCGAGTACCGTTTCTATGGAAACGACAAGAGTTTCTTTTGGGAGGAGAGTATCTCCGTTCCGATTCACTATTCCTTCTTTACTGCATCCCTCGCTCCCTCCCATTGACGAATTAACACTGAAATTGAGTCGCTATGGAATACTACTTCTAAATCGAGGAACGTTTCTACGGAAACGAGAATAATTTCTTATGGGAGGTGAGTATCCCCTTTCCGATGCACTATTCCATCTTTACTGCATCCCTCGCCCCTCACACTGACGAATTAACACGGAAGTGGTGTCGCTATGATATACTATTGGTTCTATGACATCTCCTTCTAAATCGAGTAACGTTTCTATGGAAACGACAAGAGTTTCTTTTGGGAGGAGAGTTTCTCCGTTCCGATTCACTATTCCTTCTTTACTGCATCCCTCGCTCCCTCCCATTGACGAATTAACACTAAAATTGAGTCGCTATGGAATACTATGTGTTCTATAACTTCTCCTTCTAAATCGTGGAACGTTTCTACGGAAACGACAATATTTTATTTTGGGAGGCGAGGATCCCCTTTCCGATGCACTATTACATCTTTACTGCATCCCTCGCCCCTCACACTGACGAATTAACACGGAAGTGGTGTCGCTATGAAATACTATTGATCCTATGACTACTCCTTCTAAATCGAGTAACGTTCCTATGGAAACGACAAGAGTTTTTTTGGGAGGAGAGTATCTCCGTTCCGATTCACTATTCTTTCTTTACTGCATCCCTCGCTCTCTCCCATTGACGAATTATCCCTGAAATTGAGTCGCTATGGAATATTATGTGTTCTATAACTTCTCCTTCTAAATCGAGGAACGTTTCTACGGAATCGACAATATTTTCTTTTGGGAGGCGAGTATCACCTTTAAGATGCACTATTCCATCTTTACTGCATCCCTCGCCCCTCACACTGACGAATTAACACGGAAGTGGTGTCGCTATGAAATACTATTGGTTCTATGACATCTCCTTCTAAATCGAGTAACGTTTCTATGGAAACGACAAGAGTTTCCTTTGGGAGGAGACTATCTCCGTTCCGATTCACTATTCCTTCTTTACTGCATCCCTCGCTCCCTCAAAATGACG
The DNA here is from genome assembly GCF_021461385.2 of Schistocerca piceifrons. Classification (NCBI taxonomy): domain Eukaryota; kingdom Metazoa; phylum Arthropoda; class Insecta; order Orthoptera; family Acrididae; genus Schistocerca; species Schistocerca piceifrons. Next base: position 3,257 of record NW_025728216.1, on the reverse strand, counting down.
AATTAACACTGAAATTGAGTCGCTATGGAATACTATGTGTTCTATAACTTCTCCTTCTAAATCGAGGAACGTTTCTACGGAAACGACAATATTTTCTTTTAGGAGGCGAGTATCCCCTTTCCGATGCACTATTCCATCTTTACTGCATCCCTCACCCCTCACACTGACGAATTAACACGGAAGTGGTGTCGCTATGAAATACTATTGGCTCTATGACATCCCCTTCTAAATCGAGTAACGTTTCTATGGAAACGACAAGAGTTTCTTTTGGGAGGAGAGTTTCTCCGTTCCGATTCACTATTCCTTCTTTACTGCATCCCTCGCTCCCTCCCATTGACGAATTAACACTGACATTGAGTCGCTATGGAATACTATGTGTTCTATAACTTCTCCTTCTAAATCGTGGAACGTTTCTACGGAAACGACAATATTTTCTTTTGGGAGGCGAGTATCCCCTTTCCGATGCACTATTCCATCTTTACTGCATCCCTCGCCCCTCACACTGACGAATTAACACGGAAGTGGTGTCGCTATGAAATACTATTGGTTCTATGACATCTCCTTCTAAATCGAGTAACGTTTCTATGGAAACGACAAGAGTTTCTTTTGGGAGGAGAGTATCTCCGTTCCGATTCACTATTCCTTCTTTACTGCATCACTCGCTCCCTCTCATTGACGAATTAACACTGAAATTGAGTCGCTACGGAATACTATGTGTTCTATAACTTCTCCTTCTAAATCGAGGAACGTTTCGACGGAAACGACAATATTTTCTTTTGGGAGGCGAGTATCCCCTTTCCGATGCACTATTCCATTTTTACTGCATCCCTCGCCCCTCACACTGACGAATTAACACGGAAGTGGTGTCGCTATGAAATACTATTGGTTCTATGACATCTCCTTCTAAATCGAGTAACGTTTCTATGGAAACGACAAGAGTTTCTTTTGGGAGGAGAGATTCTCCGTTCCGATTCACTATTCCTTCTTTACTGCATCCCTCGCTCCCTCCCATTGACGAATTAACACTGAAATTGAGTCGCTATGGAATACTATGTGTTCTATGACTTCTCATTCTAAATCGAGGAACGTTTCTACGGAAACGACAATATTTTCTTTTGGGAGGCGAGTATCCCCTTTCCGATGCACTATTCCATCTTTACTGCATCTCTCGCCCCTCACACTGACGAACTAACACGGAAGTGGTGTCGCTATGAAATACTATTGGTTCTATGACTTCTCCTTCTAAATCGAGTAACGGTTCTATGGAAACGACTAGAGTTTCTTTTGGGAGGAGGGTATCTCCGTTCCGATTCACTATTCCTTCTTTACTGCATCCCTCGCTCCCTCCCAATGACGAATTAACACTTAAATTGAGTCGCTATGGAATACTATGTGTTCTATAACTTCTCCTTCTAAATCGAGGAACGTTTCTACGGAAACGACATTATTTTCTTTTGGGAGGCGAGTATCCCCTTTCCGATGCACTATTCCATCTTTACTGCATCCCTCACCCCTCACACTGACGAATTAACACGGAAGTGGTGTCGCTATGAAATACTATTGGTCCTATGATTTCTCCTTCTAAATCGAGTAACGTTTCTATGGAAACGACAAGAGTTTCTTTTGGGAGGAGAGTATCTCCGTTCCGATTCACTATTCCTTCTTTACTGCATCCCTCGCTCCCTCCCATTGACGAATTAACACTGATATTGAGTCGCTATGGAATACTATGTGTTCTATAACTTCTCCTTCTAAATCGAGGAACGTTTCTACGGAAACGACAATATTTTCTTTTGGGAGGCGAGTATCCCCTTTCTGATGCACGATTCCATCTTTACTGCATCCCTCGCCCCTCACACTGTCGAATTAACACGGAAGTGGTGTCGCTATGAAATACTGTTGGTTCTATGACTTCTCCTTCTAAATCGAGTAACGTTTCTATGGAAACGACAAGAAGTTATTTTGGGAGGAGAGTATCTCCGTTCCGATTCACTATTCCTTCTTTACTGCATCCCTCGCTCCCTCACATTGACGAATTAACACTGAAATTGAGTCGCTATGGAATACTATGTGTTCTATGACTTCTCGTTCTAAATCGAGGAACGTTTCTACGGAAACGACAATATTTTCTTTTGGGAGGCGAGTATCCCCTTTCCGATGCACTATTCCATCTTTACTGCATCCCTCGCCCCTCACACTGACGAACTAACACGGAAGCGGTGTCGCTATGAAATACTATTGGTTCTATGACATCTCCTTCTAAATCGAGTAACGTTTCTATGGAAACGACAAGAGTTTCGTTTGGGAGGAGAGTATCTCCGTTCCGATTCACTCTTCCTTCTTTACTGCATCCCTCGCTCCCTCCCATTGACGAATTAACACTGAAATTGAGTCGCTATGGAATACTATGTGTTCTATAACTTCTCCTTCTAAATCGAGGAACGTTTCTACGGAAACGACAATATTTTCTTTTGGGAGGCGAGTATCCCCTTTCCGATGCACTATTCCATCTTTACTGCATCCCTCATCCCTCACACTGACGAATTAACACGGAAGTGGTGTCGCTATGAAATATTATTGGTCCTATGACTTCTCCTTCTAAATCGAGTAACGTTTCTATGGAAACGACAAGAGTTTCTTTTGGGAGGAGAGTATCTCCGTTCCGATTCACTATTCCTTCTTTACTGCATCCCCCGCTCCCTCCCATTGACGAATTAACACTGAAATTGAGTCGCTATGGAATACTATGTGTTCTATAACTTCTCCTACTAAATCGAGGAACGTTTCTACGGAAACGACAATATTTTCTTTTGGGAGGCGAGTATCCCCTTTCCGATGCACTATTCCATCTTTACTGCATCCCTCGCACCTCACACTGACGAATTAACACGGAAGTGGTGTCGCCATGAAATACTATTGGTCCTATGATTTCTCCTTCTAAATCGAGTAACGTTTCTATGGAAACGCCAAGAGTTTCTTTTGGGAGGAGAGTATCTCCGTTCCGATTCACTATTCCTTCTTTACTGCATCCCTCGCTCCCTCCCAATGACGAATTAACACTGAAATTGAGTCGCAATGGAATACTATGTGTTCCATAACTTCTCCTTCTAAATCGAGGAACGTTTCTACGGAAACGACAATAATTTCTTTTGGGAGGTGAGTATACCCTTTCCGATGCACTATTCCATCTTTACTGCATCCCTCGCCCCTCACACTGACGAATTAACACGGAAGTGGTGTCGCTATGAAATACTATT